>NW_023994093.1:502500-655000 GCF_015586225.1 Lucilia sericata
ATTTATTGAATATTTTTATTTGAATTTAAGAGATTGGCCTGAAAATTTAATAACCTTTAAAATTGGTTTACTATATTTTTAAACCATAAAATTAAGATCTTTGTTTTAAAGATTTTCGTAGCTTTAACATCTGACAGTATTTGTATAATCTCTATAACATGTTTAATTTTTTATGAGGCACAGTGGGTTTGTTACAGTCTGTTTTTTTATATTTTAACAGGTCAATGAACAGGTTATCTTGCTTGTTGATAAGCTATAATTTAAAGGTCAAAGTTCATGAAATTGGCTTTCTGTTTTGTCGATTAGATCTGCTAGTTTGTTAAGCCTAGAATCTGTAGTCTGGACTAAATTCTATTGTATAGTCTGGACTATGTTTTAGAATATAGTCTTGTTTGGACTATAGTCTTGTTTATTGCTTGGACTATAGTCTTGTATATTGCTTGGACTATAGTCTTGTATATAGCCTGGGCTATAGTCTGGAATATAGTCTGGACTATAGTCTGGAATATAGTCTGCACTATAATCTGGACTATAGTCTGACTATAGTCTTGTCTATAGTCTGGTCTATAGTTTTGTCTATGTCTGGACTGTCTTATCTATAGTCTGGACTATAGTCTTGTTTATAGTCTTGTTTATAGTCTTGTCTATAGTCTTGTCTATAGTCTTGTCTATAGTCTGTACTATAGTCTTGTCTATAATATGGACTATAGTCTTGTCTATAGTCTTGTCTATAGTCTGGAGTATAGTCTTGTTTATAGTCTGGACTATAGTCTTATCTATAGTCTGGACTATAGTCTTGTCTATCGTCTGGACTATAGTCTTGTCTATCGTGTGGACTATTGTCTTGTCTATCGTCTGGACTATAATCTTGTCTATAATCTGGACTATAGAGTTGTCTATAGTTTGGAATGCGGTCTTGTATATCGCCTGGACTATAGTCTTATATATCGCCTGGACTATAATCTTGTATATAGCCTAGACTATAGTCTTGTCTATAGTCTTGTCTATAGTCTGGACTATAGTCTGGAGTATAGTCTTGTCTATAGTCTTGTCTATCGTCTGGACTATAGTCTTGTCTATCGTCTGGACTATAGTCTTGTCTATCGTCTGGACTATAGTTTTGTCTATCGTCTGGACTATAGTCTTGTCCATAGTCTGGACTATAGTCTTGTCTATTGTCTGGACTATAGTCTTGTCTATCGTCTGGACTATAGTTTGGACTATAGTCTTGTCTATAGTCTGGACTATAGTCTTGTCTATCGTCTGGACTATAGTCTTGTCTATCGTCTGGACTATAGTCTTGGCAATAGTATCCAGTATAGTCTGGAGAATAGTCGAGTATATAGTCTGTATGGGTTATAGTCCTGTCTATAGCCTGGATTATAAAGAGGACTATACTATGAACTATAGTCTAATCTATAGTCTGGATTATAGTGTAACCTATAGTCCGCACTATGTTTTAGTTTACTGTCTGGTCTGTAGTTCAGTATTTTGTCTGAACTATGTATAGATTTGTCCATAGTCTGGACTGTAGTCTAGTCCATAGTATAGACTATATCCTATAATGTGAGATATATAATCTGAAATAGAGTTTGGATTGTAATTAGTCTGTTTAACTATCTGTTCATTAGTTCCTCTAACTCTATGATTGTAAGTCTGTTTCATTTTCCGTCTGCCTTCTTGTCCGTTTATCAACTTCTTCCCACTGTGCCATGCTTTTTCCATTTAAAAGACTTATTATAGATATACCTGCTTCTTTGTTAAATCTTAAGCCTATTGTTTAATAAAAATTCATTGTTTATATATAAAGACACGCACACAAATAATAAAATTACACAAAAAAAAAAAAAAAAAAAAAAAAAATATGACAATTTTAATAAAATCATAATTTGTTTAATAAAAACGTCATAATTTTAAAGCCTCCACAAACAAAAGACTTAAGAGGTGATCGTAAATGCTTAAACCTAAATTAGGTAAAATTAGCATAAAATCAAATAGTTATAAAACAAATATATATGATTAGTAAGTTAATTTTTAAGCAAAAACTACTAAACTATTTCTATTGTACTTTAAATAAAAAGAATTAATTTTTTTGATATAAGTACCAAATGTTTAAATCTTTAAAAATACTTATTAAATGTGTAAAAATATATGTTTATTGCTGAAACGAAATATTACACATATTTTAGCCAAAATGTTGCAGAGTAGAAGAGTGGTAGAAACCATATATAGAGAGGTGGTTTTCGTAAAATACCAGAAATTTTAAAACGCGTGTTTGTTTAGGGGGAAGGTGACTACATGAAGATAGATTTCTGCTGAGGTTGTATGATGTTACTTGTATTTGTATAATTTATGATGTGATATATGTAGACTTTTTTCTACAGCTTGGCAATAGCAAAGTAAATGCAAATTAGTTTGTTTTTTTTCTTAAACTACAACAAAAAATACCTACTATAGAGATGTAAGGCAAGATTTTATAAAACATTGTTTTTTTTTGTTTTCAAAACTATTGTTTAATGAATTTTAAGTTTAAAGATTTTTGTTTATCTGTTTGTATTTGTGAGTTGTATTGTGTGTAAGCGGTCCGGGAAGTTGTTACTTTAGGCTTAACATACTCAAACTTAAAGTTAAACAAAAACAAAACATACAAAAACTGATGAATCACAAATTGTGTTAGTATGTTTTAAATAAATATAAAAGATTTTTGAAAAAAGCCTAAAAAATAGTTTAGTTGTTGTTGTTGTTGTTTTTTTTAAGAAAACATATTGTTAAATAAATCATTTGAAATATATTTTTTTGTTAAGTTGTTGTTAAAAGCTGTATGTTTTATTTTTTAAAGAAATACCTACATGTATTTGTAGCGTTAATTTTTTTTATTTTATAGTTTTTTCTTAAATATGATTGATGATTTTTAAACATTTAAGCAAGTTAAGTTTTTTTATATTATTAACTATTTTGGTTTTTAGTAATATTTAAGGCCTTTGAAACAACTTGTTTTTATATTTCTTTTGGGTTCATCTTGTGTCTTCCAATATTGTTCAAGTTTGTTACTTAAGTCTTTTGTTAGGGGGGATTAAAAAAAAATTATGATATTTTTATTAAATAATTATAATTTTACTTTAGTTGACATTCAATTTAATGCTGTCTATATTAGTAGATTTTTTTTATAAAGAGTTTTAATAAGGGCATATTAGGAAAACAATAGCCTTAAGCCGGTATTTGGAAAGTTTTGTTTTAAAAAAGGCGTGTAGAATTACAAGTTATTTAGGAAAATGAAATGAGTTCAAAATGTTTGGGTTTTTTTGTTTAGAGGAATTTTCAGATATTAATGGCTTTGCATCTAATAAGCTAATAACAAAGGTATTTTAAAAATGGTCACAAAGGAATGTTATAGTTTTTGTCATAATGATATGATGAAATGTTTGAAACTGTCTCGATTATCATTCGTTTAGCACTGAAAAACAGTGTAATCTATAGTACATAGTTTGGTATATGTTTCAAAATATAGTCTGGACGCACTATAGTCTAATCTATGTTCAGGACTACAGTCTTGACTATAGCCTAAATTGTAGTCTGTTATATAGCCTATAGTTTGTACAATAATCTGCACTACCGTCTGCTTTGATGTCTATTCAATAGTGTTAACTACAGTTTAATTAGTCGATATTCCCAACTATAATCTAGTATATAGTCTGTACTATAGTAATGGAATCTAGTCTATAGTCTAGTCTATAGACTATATATATAGATATTATATAGAATTCTCAACTATATCTAGTATATAGTCTGTACTATAGTATAGAATCTAGTCTATAGTCTAGTCTATAGTCTAGTCTATTGTCTAGTCTATAGTCTAGTCTATAGTCTAGTCTATAGTCCTAGTCTATAGTCTAGTCTATAGTCTAGTCTATAGTCTAGTCTATAGTCTAGTCTATAGTCTAGTCTATAGTCTTCTATAGTCTAGTCTATAGTCTAGTCTATAGTCAGGTCTGTAGTCTATAGTCTAGTCTTAGTCTAGTCTATAGTCAGTCTATAGTCTAGTCTATAGTCTAGTCTATAGTCTAGTCTATAGTCTAGTCTATAGTCTAGTCTATAGTCTAGTCTATAGTCTAGTCTATAGTCTAGTCTATAGTCTAGTCTATAGTCTAGTCTATAGTTTAGTCTATAGTCTAGTCTATAGTCAGGTCTATAGTCTAGTCTATAGTCTAGTCTATAGTCTAGTCTATAGTCTAGTCTATAGTTTAGTCTATAGTCTAGTCTACAGTCAGGTCTATAGTCTAGTCTATAGTCTAGTCTATAGTCTAGTCTATAGTCTAGTCTATAGTCTAGTCTATAGTCTAGTCTATAGTCTAGTCTATAGTCTAGTCTATAGTCTAGTCTATAGTCTAGTCTAGTCTAGTCTATAGTCTCTATAGTCTAGTCTATAGTCTAGTCTATAGTCTAGTCTATAGTCTAGTCTATAGTCTAGTCTATAGTCTAGTCTATAGTCTAGTCTATAGTCTAGTCTATAGTCTAGTCTATAGTCTAGTCTATAGTCTAGTCTATAGTCTAGTCTATAGTCTAGTCTATAGTCTAGTCTATAGTCTAGTCTATAGTCTAGTCTATAGTCTAGTCTATAGTCTATAGTCTAGTCTATAGTCTAGTCTATAGTCTAGTCTATAGTCTAGTCTATAGTCTAGTCTATAGTCTATAGTCTAGTCTATAGTCTAGTCTATAGTCTAGTCTATAGTCTAGTCTAGTCTAGTCTATAGTCTAGTCTATAGTCTAGTCTATAGTCTAGTCTATAGTCTAGTCTATAGTCTAGTCTATAGTCTAGTCTATAGTCTAGTCTATAGTCTAGTCTATAGTCTAGTCTATAGTCTAGTCTATAGTCTAGTCTATAGTCTAGTCTATAGTCTAGTCTATAGTCTAGTCTATAGTCTAGTCTATAGTCTAGTCTATAGTCTAGTCTATAGTCTAGTCTATAGTCTAGTCTATAGTCTAGTCTATAGTCTAGTCTACAGTCTAGTCTATAGTCTAGTCTATAGTCTAGTCTATAGTCTAGTCTATAGTCTAGTCTATAGTCTAGTCTATAGTCTAGTCTATAGTCTAGTCTATAGTCTAGTCTATAGTCTAGTCTATAGTCTAGTCTACAGTCTAGTCTATAGTCTAGTCTATAGTCTAGTCTAGTCTAGTCTATAGTCTAGTCTATAGTCTAGTCTATAGTCTAGTCTATAGTCTAGTCTATAGTCTAGTCTATAGTCTAGTCTATTGTCTAGTCTATAGTCTAGTCTATAGTCTAGTCTATAGTCTAGTCTAGTCTAGTCTATAGTCTAGTCTATAGTCTAGTCTATAGTCTAGTCTATAGTCTAGTCTATAGTCTAGTCTATAGTCTAGTCTATAGTCTAGTCTATAGTCTAGTCTATAGTCTAGTCTATAGTCTAGTCTATAGTCTAGTCTATAGTCTAGTCTATAGTCTAGTCTATAGTCTAGTCTATAGTCTAGTCTATAGTCTAGTCTATAGTCTAGTCTATAGTCTAGTCTATAGTCTAGTCTATAGTCTAGTCTATAGTCTAGTCTATAGTCTAGTCTATAGTCTAGTCTATAGTCTAGTCTATAGTCTAGTCTATAGTCTAGTCTATAGTCTAGTCTATAGTCTAGTCTATAGTCTAGTCTATAGTCTAGTCTATAGTCTAGTCTATAGTCTAGTCTATAGTCTAGTCTATAGTCTAGTCTATAGTCTAGTCTATAGTCTAGTCTATAGTCTAGTCTATAGTCTAGTCTATAGTCTAGTCTATAGTCTAGTCTATAGTCTAGTCTATAGTCTAGTCTATAGTCTAGTCTATAGTCTAGTCTATAGTCTAGTCTATAGTCTAGTCTATAGTCTAGTCTATAGTCTAGTCTATAGTCTAGTCTATAGTCTAGTCTATAGTCTAGTCTATAGTCTAGTCTATAGTCTAGTCTATAGTCTAGTCTATAGTCTAGTCTATAGTCTAGTCTATAGTCTAGTCTATATCTAGTCTATAGTCTAGTCTATAGTCTAGTCTATAGTCTAGTCTATAGTCTAGTCTATAGTCTAGTCTATAGTCTAGTCTATAGTCTAGTCTATAGTCTAGTCTATAGTCTAGTCTATAGTCTAGTCTATAGTCTAGTCTATAGTCTAGTCTATAGTCTAGCCTATAGTCTAGTCTATAGTCTAGTCTATAGTCTAGTCTATAGTCTAGTCTATAGTCTAGCCTATAGTCTAGTCTATAGTCTAGTCTATAGTCTAGTCTATAGTCTAGTCTATAGTCTAGTCTATAGTCTAGTCTATAGTCTAGTCTATAGTCTAGTCTATAGTCTAGTCTATAGTCTAGTCTATAGTCTAGTCTATAGTCTAGTCTATAGTCTAGTCTATAGTCTAGTCTATAGTTTAGTCTATAGTCTAGTCTATAGTCTTGTCTATAGTCTAGCCTATAGCCTAGTCTATAGTGTAGTCTGTAGTCTGTAGTCTAGTCAATAGTCTAGTCTATACTTTAGTCCATAGTCTAGTCTATAGACTAGAGACAATTGTTAAGTCTTTTGCCTGGACTGTCATCTAGTCTATAGATTAGGCTATAATTTAGTCTATAGTCGATAGACTAGTCTATATATTGGTCTGAAGTCTATTCTAGATTAAATACTACTTCATAGTATATACTAAAGTGTAGCTTATGGCCTGGACTATAGCACAGCCTATAAATGCGAAACCATTTAAATAGGAATCCTGATAATTACATGTAATTTCACATGGAAAGCAAAAAAATATCACAAAATGACTTGACTTCAACAAAGTCATGAATCTTCTGCAGAAAATTAAAAAATATACACACAATATTCCGACCAGACTTTCAAGGTTTTTTAAATAGTTATTTAATTTTTTAATGTCTCCAAAAGCACATTATCGATCATTTTTTAACCAAATACCAAACATCAAAACTAAATGATTTTATAACAGACTTCATGAAAAAATAAAACATCCTAAATAAATAAAAAAACTATAAACCCACAACAATTTCGATGAGCAGCAGCCCAACAAGTGAATAGCATTTAAAATTTGTCAAAAACTTTTAAAGAAATGTTCACAAAAGAACATTTTATTGTCATAAAAAACACCAAACAAACATTAAAAACTACAAAACCAAAATTCCAGGCAAACAAATACAAATCCCAAAACTCAAGAAAGGAAAACAAAATCCTCAAAAAAAAAAAAAAAAAAACGAACAATTAAAGTGTATTAGAATCAAACAGCAGCCACAGCAGTTTGATGGTAGTTTACTTTTATTAAACACAAAATACGACCGAACAGACTAAAAAGGATGCCAACAAAATTCCATGAATTTAAGGTGTTTTTGTTTTTGGTTTTGTTTAATATACCAATCCCGGTACAGACAGACATATGGGTTTGAGTACAAGAAATCAAGTAAGAAAAAGAAAAAAATTGGTCAATATAAAAAAAAAAATTGTGTAAAATTTCTTAGAAACAATAATATAAAATAATAGGAGTATTAAGGAATGAAGTGAAAGAGAATAGTTAAGAAATGAGTGAATAAAAAGAAAATGAAAGAGTTTAAAAGACTAGCCAGTAAAGAAATAGAATAAACATGAGAAGACTAGTGTTAAGATAAGTCGAAATGTAAATATACTTTGAAGATTATTTCTGTTTGAAAGGAGTTTAATGTTGTTTTCAAGTTTGCCACAGTGGGGCAGAATGGAAATTTTTTGGAAATAAATCTGGCATTTCTAAACGGCTGATCCGATCGGGATCAAATTTGGGCGTGAGCGTAGCCAAGGAGTATTCGAGTTTAAGTTTTGAAGATGAACCCTGCAGATGCCCCAGGGACGGCGCTGTGGCGGCTCAAAGTAGGGTACCTACGACATGTAAAATTTTTAAACTCGTGCCATTTTTTTGTTTTTCACCCAAATACAAAGATTTTTATATTTTGTGAAAGCGCTCGACGAGATCTTGAAAAAACATGCTTGGACATACTACTTATCTCTTATAATATCCGAGTTATAGGCATTTAAAAATTTAGTGATACAAAATTTACCATACCTTGGTCCGCCTTTTTTTGAATACCGGGCGTAATTTTGAACCAAATGGACTCAATTTTTTCTTGTTAGTTAGACAACAAAATTTCCAATAATATACAAAAAATTTCAGATCAATATTGTTTACAGATCCAAAAATATACGTTTTTTAATTTAAAAATTCAAAAAATTTTAGATTTTTGGCGTTTTTTTGCCAAAAATGTGTCTTAACTCTTTTATTAATAAAATAAAATTTTTATTAAGAACATATAACAATTTTATAGTTTTCTAAAAGGTATCTTTACGCAGAACGCTTTGGCGTAAAAAACTTGTCCTATTTTTTGAAAATGTTGCCACTGCGTCCTTCCGAATATGACCTATTTTTTATCAAAACTTCAACTTTGGGCGACATGTTCTAAAATCCCAAAGCTGGGATCAGAAAACTGAAAGCAGTTTTGGAAACCTCAATATGTTTTCTATTTACTCCAAAAGTATTTTCCCAGCCCTGAAAGAAATGTGGACCCTATGGGCCAAAAAGTAAAAAATCCCATTTTTGGGATTTTCATTCCTATTTTTGGGAATTGCGGGATGCCCTTTGACCTTTTCAATTTTTTTTTGCATATTCTTATTTGAAATGACAAATTTAACAAGCGTTGAAAATTTCATTGAGTTTTGTTCATAAATAAAGATTTTGTCATATATTACATATTTGTTTAATTTCTAAAACTATGATTTATATCAAAATTTTAATAGGATCGCAGATAGCTACAACAATTTAGTCCATATTTATCCCTTAATATCATTTTTTAGTTAGATATGGAAATTCTCGACCCTTTACAAAAAATTTCAAGCCAATGTCTCAATTACATTCAAAAATATGTTCATTTAAACCTGTGTCCTTTAATTTCATCTTTTTCATATTTTAGTATTAAGTATGACAGAACATACATTTGGTGTTGAATAAAATATTTGGACAATTTTTTAAAAATTATTTAGTTAATTATTTTATTATAATATTGTATATAAAATAAAAAAAATTATAATTTTATTATGAGCCACGCACAACAACACCTAAATCACCCCACACAAATTACCTTTCCCGCCCACCGAAATATAAAACACAATTTAATACAATATCATCAGTTAGTATAATAGCTTTTTTTATTTGAACTGTTTATCTTAAACATAATACAATTAATTCTTACAACCTACTTATATAGTTAATTCCTAACACTACTTATTTTCTATAAAATAATCTGTCATATCGGTATACATATCCAGAAGGTAATATAAGTCCTTTAAATCTTCCTTGTTTTGAGATGATAGAGTTTCATAACAAATCCATCTTTTTCGCATAGTTGAAAGAACAGGATCAGAAGATAGAAGTAAACTATTAAAAATATCTTCATTCTGTGATTGCCTGGAGCATTTTCTTGAGCTGAATAGTTGAACATGCTTAAAATCTCGATTCCTCGCTTCCTGGGCTTCTTCTGTTAACTCTCCAAGTGGAAGAATATTCGATTCAATTATTATTTGACCATGACACAATACTTTGTGTACTGTTGGTGTTAGTTCCCTCCATGGATACAGAGATACAAGTAATTTAGAAATTTCAGATGTATATTCCCCAAATCGATTTCCATTAATTTTATGTTTACTATTCAGTGCCATTAAAATAGTGTTAACTCTTCGAAGCAACTCCTTGTCGATTCCAGTTATTTTTGAAGTAATTTCAAAATCACGAAAAAACCTTCTCGACGTATTACCGTCATTTGTACTACCGCAACTTGAAAGTGGTTTGTCGATGTTTAATCCCATCTGAACTTTAAATTCTTCTTGGATTCTGCTTTTTTCCGCAGCTCTCAGTTCTTTCAATTTTTCATTATTTTTTGTTGATTTAGTAGGATAGTTTGTTTTTTTTTCCTGGATCGCCTTGTATGATGGTAATATATTGTGTCCTTTTTCATGCAGAGCTTTTCTTAATATTTGGTACTTATTTCGACTGAGACCCAGTTCCAACATAAGCGCTATTGCTTCCTCTTCAGTAAAATTTGATTATGATGTTGGAGTTGGTATACTTTCCACAATTCGCTTAAGTCGTTTTGGTGATGCATTAGGAAGAATAGTTGCAATATGTACGACATCCATATGTTGGTTTTCCTTTTTCAGCATTTCGTTAAATGTATCAGCAATTTCCTCATTTGAGATTGAAAAAAGTTTTGTGTGACCCTCTTTTTTTTTACCTTCAACATAAGTCTTCGTATGACTTGCAAGGCGCTCCTATTGATGTGTTGTAAGTTGAGATTTCCGTAGTAGTTTCCATCCAACTAAAAAATTTTAATCGAAATTTCTTTTGATTTCCATCCACAGACTTACTTTTTACATCAAAAAGTTTTAAAAAGTTTTCAATTTTTGATATGCCTGTTTTGTCTACTTTTCTACTATATGTAGTTTTTATATAATTTGAAATGTCTTCAATTCTTTCTGGCCCTTTTGAAGATATACTCCATAAAACGGAACACAACTCTTCGTACTTTAATGTAATCTTCATTGTAGATTTATTAAATATGGTACTTAAAATCTGAGAAGTTTACTTATATACCAATTCTTTTCATTTCCGATGCAGGTATTCCAAAGTAAAAAATTACGAATTGTCTACCTATTAACATTTAGGACTATATTACTATAACCTGTAATTCAGTCATTGATATTTCTTATTAGTGAATGAATCGAAATTATCATTACCTGTATATTTTTACCTACATGATCATAAACGAAACAGAACGAAATGATCTGTCGAAAAAATTTAGGTAAAAAATAGTTATAAATTTTTGAAAATTTAAGCATTTCAATTATAAGGATAAGCAAACAAATAGAAAATAGGTAAATATAAGATTTAAATATGTGCTGTCATACTTAATACTAAAATATGAAAAAGATGAAATTAAAGGACACAGGTTTAAATGAACATATTTTTGAATGTAATTGAGATATTGGCTTGAAATTTTTTGTAAAGGGTCGAGAATTTCCATATCTAACTAAAAAATGATATTAAGGGATAAATATGGACTAAATTGTTGTAGCTATCTGCGATCCTATTAAAATTTTGATATAAATCATAGTTTTAGAAATTAAACAAATATGTAATATATGACAAAATCTTTATTTATGAACAAAACTCAATGAAATTTTCAACGCTTGTTAAATTTGTCATTTCAAATAAGAATATGCAAAAAAAAATGGAAAAGGTCAAAGGGCATCCCGCAATTCCCAAAAATAGGAATGAAAATCCCAAAAATGGGATTTTTTACTTTTTGGCCCATAGGGTCCACATTTCTTTCAGGGCTGGGAAAATACTTTTGGAGTAAATAGAAAACATATTGAGGTTTCCAAAACTGCTTTCAGTTTTCTGATCCCAGCTTTGGGATTTTAGAACATGTCGCCCAAAGTTGAAGTTTTGATAAAAAATAGGTCATATTCGGAAGGACGCAGTGGCAACATTTTCAAAAAATAGGACAAGTTTTTTACGCCAAAGCGTTCTGCGTAAAGATACCTTTTAGAAAACTATAAAATTGTTATATGTTCTTAATAAAAATTTTATTTTATTAATAAAAGAGTTAAGACACATTTTGGCAAAAAAAACGCCAAAAATCTAAAATTTTTTGAATTTTTAAATTAAAAAACGTATATTTTTGGATCTGTAAACAATATTGATCTGAAATTTTTTGTATATTATTGGAAATTTTGTTGTCTAACTAACAAGAAAAAATTGAGTCCATTTGGTTCAAAATTACGCCCGGTATTCAAAAAAAAGGCGGACCAAGGTATGGTAAATGTTGTATCACTAAATTTTTAAATGCCTATAACTCGGATATTATAAGAGATAAGTAGTATGTCCAAGCATGTTTTTTCAAGATCTCGTCGAGCGCTTTCACAAAATATAAAAATCTTTGTATTTGGGTGAAAAACAAAAAAATGGCACGAGTTTAAAAATTTTACATGTCGTAGGTACCCTACTTTGAGCCGCCACAGCGCCGTCCCTGGGGCATCTGCAGGGTTCATCTTCAAAACTTAAACTCGAATACTCCTTGGCTACGCTTACGTAAAATTTTATCCCGATCGGATCAGCCGTTTAGAAATGCCAGATTTATTTCCAAAAAATTTCCATTCTGCCCCACTGTGGTTTGTTTAAGAATTATGAAATTTTGAATTTTAACACGTACAGTAAAAGTCAATACAAATGATAGAGCAATTACTGAGGAAAATTGAATATTTTGGGAAAAAATTAAAAGATAATCCATTCAAGTTTATGTTGTAATATGTTTTATATGCATTTAAAGGCTTCGCGAAATAATAAACTGATTTGATGCAGTTTAAAATCAGACCTGCAAACTGCTGGAGGTTGCATGGAACGACAGACTGTCACATGGATCCACAGACACGCAGACAGACAGAGAGATAGACAGACGGACAGACAGACAGACAGACAGACAGACAGACAAAAAATTGATTCTAAAGCATTCCATAGTGTTTTTGCATAAAAACAATAATCGGGAAAGTTATTGCAATGGACTTAGAAAAAAATCTATAGACATAGAAATTGATGTGTGTTTGTTTGATGTCTATAGACTGCTAAACGGCTGGAGATTTATTAAAACTTTTAATAGTGAATTTCTGTATGTTTTAAACTCAAATGGATGAGTTAACACACCCTCATAAAGAAATTAACTAAAAGCTTTTTATCTAGGAAACTGAAAACTGCAGGAGTTCATAAAAGTTTGGTGCCAAAATGGGCTGATAATAAATTGTAGGCATTACACCTTAAATCCTATATAATTGAGGTGCCATGCCAAATACAAAACTGAATTTAATGTTGTTTATCTGGGAAACTACAAGAGAAATAGTTCTGAACTTTTGCACGAATAACCTTTACATTAATGTAAACATTTGGTACCAATAAAGGCGGATAATAAATTGTAGGCGTGGCACTTTCCATATTAATTCTATACTAAATTCTTATATCTGAGAAACCAAACAGCGAGAGCGCTAATTTCTTGGTCTAAATTTAATTGAATTGTTTCCCAAATTATCGTCTGTAGTTTGATAACAAGGTTTAGATGGTTATAGAGGTGGACGGATATAGTTAAAGAACATGAGAGAGTGAATCGATGAGAGTGCCCATTCTTTCGATTACATAACATTACATGTTAAATATATCCAGCAAACTCTTGCCATTACTTGTTATTGAAAGTTTGGGTCTTAAGTCTTTTGTTTTATCCTATTATAATATGGAGTAGAATTTTCTTATAGTTATGATTTTGGAAAGGGAAAGACGGACAGACTAACTAAAGTCGAATTAGAAAGCAGTTTTGAGTTGATTTCTTTAATTCGATTGCAGAACACGATAATGACTTTTCGAAGGCATCAATGATTTAGATATAACCGGCACAATTTTAATTTCAGGTTTGGGTCTTAAGTCTTTCGTATCATATGCGAATTTTAGTACATTTGGGAATCAATGAAATATATTATAATTGGGAATTTTTTTTTCAAGTTTGGTTCTTAAGTCTTTTGTTACATAATGCGTGTCCCTCAAATTTTAGTTTTTTTTCTCTCTAAAATGAATTTTCTAAATGGATTTTAGGGAAAGACGGACAGACTAAATAAAATCGAATTGAAAATTTGAGCTAATCTCATTAAGCCTATTCTGCAATCGGCATAATGACTTTTCGAAGGCATCAATGAAATAGATAACAGTGGGTAAATTTTTATTTCAGGTTTGGGTCTTAAGTCTTTTGTTTCATATGCGAATCCCTTAAATTTTAGTAAATCAATGAGCATCAATGAAATAGATTACAATTGGCAAATTTCTAGTTCAGGTTTGGGTCTTGAGTCTTTTGTTTATAATATGAATCCCTAAAATTTTAGTTTTTCTCTAAAACAGATTTTAATGTTACAAACCCCTGAACAAAGTGGTTATATTTTCTTGAAATTAAAAACAAACATTATAAAATAAAACTGACTATGATTACTATGTATGTATATAGATGCTATACATAGGTATGTATTGCTGTAGACTTTTTGATGTTAAACCAAGAATTTTGTAGATGTTTGGTTTAATAGGAATAAAATCAAAACCATTTTTTTGTTATTATTGTTATGGCCTAAACACATGCTTGGCTATGTTAGAAAAAAAAATTGTGTTTTTAACTACAGAACGAGCATCTTTTCTCTCTTTGCTTTTTCATAGTGTTTTTTGTTTTCTTTTTCTCTTTTAATGCTGTATTTTTCTTTTCTTTTAAAGTACATACACATATTTTTTGGGTTTTGTTTTGATTTCTTTATTCTTGGCATTGAGAATGAGTTTAAAAGAAAATTTTTTTTCTTTGTTTTTATCTCCAGGTATGTAGATGAGAATTTTAGGTTATTGGTCTTACAGGGATTTAGTTTAGAATTTTCTAACAAGCATTTTTTTCCGAAGATATATTGAGATGTTAGAGTTGGTATTTTTTATAAAAGTCTGAGGTGGTTATGATTAAAAGGAAAACGACTAAAAATTTTAAAGTTTAACCACATTTTCTTATTATTGTAATGCCATTTATTTTTTTCTCGCTTAAATTTATATTGATTATACGATTTAGTAACAAGAAATATCATAATGTTATCTTTAACACTTTATTGTACAGCCTATAATTTTTCATTGTGTAAGTGTAACTACAAATTATTTTTTTAATGAAATTTTTAAATTTAATTACTGACAAACTACAAAAGCTTTGATGCTCCTGTTTTGGGAGTTTTAGTTTTGTTCTTTAAAAAAAAAAAATTTCGGCAATGATCTGGTCAATATTGTTGCAAGCTACCGAATGCAATAAACAACAACAACAACAACAACAAAAACCGCAGCAGCAACAATGGATGGATAAATATAAAATTAGTTGTAGCTTGATACTCATAATTTATGCAACACATATACATCATGGTCAACTTAATTACTGGCTTTCAATTCAATTTGGAGGCAAACAGTTTACAAAGAAAATAAAACTGTCTTTCTGTTGTTGTTGTTGCTGTTATTGTATTACTTAAGAAAATTTTCACTTTAACACAAAAATCATTTTGGTCATCATTTAAGTGAAGGTGATGGTGACGACGATGACGATAATGTAGCTGCTGCTGATGATGATCATGTTTTGAAAGTATAACAAAAAGGAACTGGCTATATAGCCTTCAAATAATGGCTGCCATGGTTAAGGTTCCTTTTGGGTGAAAACAAAAAAAAAATGTAAAAGAGTTTTGAAAGCAACACAACAACCAAAAGGGAATTTGTTTTGGTTTGTTTAAGGAAACCCAAACACGCATTTCAAAATGTATGTGTAACATTTTAAACAAAAATATGATGAATTTGTGTTTAGCATGCACAGGTTGTTTTTTTTGGCCGTTTTCCAGCTAAAAAAAAAGAACAACAATACAAAAATCTTTAGTTTTTTTTTGGTTTATTTCATCATTTTACTTTTAACTTTACTAATGGATTTTTGGGGTTTTTGATACAATACAACCAACTAAAGAATGGTCAACTTTGTATATTGTATGGCAGTCTTAATAAAAAGGGTTAAATGAAATTTATAAGGGTTTGTTGTTAGTTTTGTTGCGGTGTGGCATAAAACAGAAGCATTTCAAGAATATCTTTTTTTCTGTATTTTTTTTGCAGTATTTTGGAAAGCATGCGCATTTCAATGCATTAAATACCATTTTTTCTTGGTTTTTAGCTTCAAAAAAAAAAGTTCAAACTTTTAATGAGTTTGTCTGTCCTACTAACCGGCAGTATTTTTTAACAGTTCTCAGTTAACTTGGGTGATTTTAAGCACTAAAACTAAAACAAAAACGTAACAAAACTTTAAAGATTTTTTTTCTAAATTTTGTCTCATTTGCGGCTTTTAAATGATGGTTTTTTGACTTTGACAAAATTCCAAACATCCGTTTAAGTTGTATTGCACTTTTTTTTTCTGTCGGGGATTTTATGTCTGTTTCAGTTTGTTTAAAACTGGCAGTTTGCTTTATATTTTGTAATGTATTTTTGGGGATTTTTTTTGTAACTCTTTCATTTCAGTTGCAAAGCATTTTTATGATTGAATGTCAAAATTTTGTGTGTGTGTGTATTTGATATAATGATTCTTTAAAAAGAAAACATGTTAAGAACATTCTTTAACAGAGACGAAACAAAGAAAAGTCAAGGAAAAAAAATATTTAAGTTTTTTTTTTTATTTTAAACAACATAGCTAAGGTTTGTTAGTATATGGTGGCATTTTAAAGTTTAAACTTTAAAATAAAATGTTAAAAACCTCTCAAAAAAACTAAAACTTCCAGATAAATAACCATTAAATATTTGAGTTGTGCTGTTTTTTTTCTTATTGTTGGCTTCTTGTTTAAATGTTCTTGGTAATTGTTTACACAAAAATTCTACTTCATTTAGTTGATATTTTAAATACATAGTTTAAGCTTAACTAAATCGTTTAAAAGACTATATATTAATTTAATGACAAACATGATGTTTTGTTCTTATTACAAAATGTTTTTAAAAGATTTTTTTTTCAAATATGTTTTAATTGTTTTAAATAAATAAGTTAAATTTCAACAATAAATACCTATAAAAATCAAAAAAAAGCTTACAAATAAAAGACTTAAGCAACATGTGTAAACAAATTGAAATTTTTGCAACAAAAGACTTAAGCAACATGTGTCACTGCAACAAAAGACTTAAGACACAAACTTTAATGTTATCTTTTTTGAAGAAAAACAATTAACAAATTGTTCAATTAAAATACTATTTGAAGAGTATTTAATCCCGTTTAATAACATTTACATTACTTATACGTTACCATAGTTATTTTTGTTGGTTTTCTAAAACAAAACTTATTAAGTGTCATGCTTCATGTACTATGAAAACTTAACTAAATCGTATTTAACTTTTTTTTCTTGCCATTTCCCATATTAACTACATTTGAGTTAAATGCTTCTTTTTAAACATTAGCTTTTGATTTCTGTTTTGTTTTTGGCTCGTGTTGTTATGTGGCTTGGGTTTTTATCTGCTTGTTAACATGGTTAGGCCTGAATTGTTTTTGGGCTCTTACCCCCCCCCCCCCCCCAAACAAACTCTAACTAAATGCCTTCTTAGTTAGCTGCTAGTTAGTTAATTTTAACTGCTGGTTACCTATTTAATGCTGTTTAAACAGAACATGCTTACTTAATTGTTGTTTTTTTTTTTCAATTTAACAATTGTTTTGTTAATGAATTTAATGATTTTTGTTGATTTTTTTTATTTTAAACAATTAAATTATTATTAATAAAAAAATATGGAAAAAAATTTAATGACTGGTTTAGCTTTAATGAACCTTTTAACGAAACATCAATGATGTTAATGGGAATTCAAATGAATTCAAAGAAAAATATTAATGAATAGTAATAGTTAAATTAAATATTTAAATTTATATTGAATTTTAAACATAAACGGATAAAAGAGCTTTAATAAATAAATGAAAATAATTTGGTTAAGTTTTATTGGAAATTAAAGAGTTTCTTAGACTTTAAATTCATCTAGGTCGGAGGATTTTAATTAGTGTTGTGTGTTGTCGAGTTTAACATTGCTAATCTACATTGTTTTTTCCAGATTTTAATATATTTATTTAACTAAAATCAGATTACTATTGCCCTCCACCTTAGTGAGAAGGGTATATAAGTTTGTCCTTCCATTTGTAATTTCAATAATATAATTCTCAGACTGCATAGATGGAGGAGTTGATTATGTAGTCTATGTCCGTCTGTCTTTCTGTCCGTCCGTCCGTCCGTCTGTGTGTCTGTTGAAATCAATTTTCTGAAGACCACAGATATCTTCGTGATCCACATCTTCAATAATTCTATCATGATTGAATTATATATACAATATACTTTTTAGACCCTATAGCTAGCGGCGACGATTAAGCCATATTCGTCCGTCTGTCCGTCTATACTTCCGTTTGTCTGTCCGTCTGTCCGTCTGTGTGACTGTTGAAATCAATTTTCTGAAGACCCCAGATATCTTCGTGATCCAAATCTTCAATAATTCTGTCAGACATGCTATCGAAAAGTTTTCTGTTTAAAATGATCAAAATCCGTTTGTAAAAAAAGATATGAGCAAAAATCCGAGACAACCTCTGAAAATTTCATCAAAAAAATAGAATGTAATAAACTTAAGTGAATGAGAATAGATATCGTTTTTATATTTATACCTTTTGAATTGTTTGCAATAATTGCCATGTTATTCAATCTTTGAGCTTTTTGAAAATAAGTTTTTTTTCGTCCTACCGCCAATTTTGTACGCATAAGTATGGATAACGTACATACACAGGCCGAACAATTTTTAACCCAGAGACCAAAGTATAGGTTAGGTTGATAGGAGGACGACAGCAAATCCGAAGAAATACACTTAGACCACAATGGGGCCTGTTGTGCCTGTTTCATAAAAAAAATTCACTGAAGGTATTATTTTTCAATGTTCAGAAACTCAGTTTCCTGGACGTAATTCCTAAGAATTTTCCAATCAGTGTTAGTCAGGAATGTTATTTCCGGAATAATATCACTTCTAAAATACTTGGATCTAACTTCGACGAATGCCTGACAGTTGCAAAGAAACTGCTCTAGAATTCACTACATTCGTCTGAATCCGCACGTCTAATTTTGTATAGATGTGCTTGTAATCCTGTGTGTCCACTCAGAATACGTAGCGTCATACTAACCTTGGACTTGATCATTTTGAGGAGATTTCTCGTCTTGCTCTCATCAGTTTCACCCCATAGGATCATTGTGGTTCTACCCACCGTTTCATTATTCCAAGAGGCCTTATGGGATTCTCTCACCTATATTTTTAATTCAGCTTCTGGGATAATATTTATTTAGTTAAAGCTTTCTTGCAATCCAATACGGTTTTAGATTTAATTCTATCACCTGTTATCGCTATAATTGCCTTCTGGCTGTCGGTAAATATATTAAGACCTGTGGGCGCCATATTTATTCTAATCCAATTTACACATTCCGTTATTGCTGCCTGGAAGCTTGTGTTAAGATTAGGTAAACGATGGTATATTTCTGTTTCTGGGTGTTCAATATAGAACCCTAGGCCCACTTTGCCCCCTAATTTAGAGCCATCCGTGTAGCATCGGATTCCTACTGGAATTTGTTCTAATGTTCCGTTTGACCAAGATATTCTATCTGCGATCAGCGTTTCGAAGTTTCCGACATATTCTATGTCTGGTATGCGATCAGGCAGAGACCAAAGTATACTTTTTTAAAGGATTAAGCTGCCTAAATTTAAAACTGGCCTCAAAATTTATCAGCTGAAAGCTCATTTTGTCAGCTTTTAAAGAAAAACTTAACATTTGACATATTTTCCTTCATCTTCGATAAATCTTCACCTACAGTTTGAGACAACAATAAATTGGCTAAAAAATTTATAAAAATAGTTTTTCAATTGTTTAAAAATCTGCTGCTATGGTTACAGACAGACATCGTTAAATTGAATCAGAGTCGACTGGAACATACTCAGTGTTAGGTGTAGAACCAAATTTTTGATCGTTATAAACAACATTTACGAAGCATGAGTATAAAGGCCAGTTTTCAAGCTTTAAGTAAAGATATCTCAAACAAGTTAGAGTGCTATATTCGGCTGAGCCGAATCTTAAATACCCTCCACCAGCAACTTTTGTATTAATACATTTCTAATTAATAAAATATTTGTAGAAATAAGTTTTCTCATGTCTTAAATAGAAAAATCCCAATATTTAAACAGCTTAAATCTACTACAATTCCAAGATTTATTGAACATTAGAAACGCCACTTTCTTTTAAATTTTTAATAGCGCCCTAAGATATGCTTTAGCGATATTTAGTATTTGCATGTATGCATGTGTGTGAAAGATTTAAGGATTTTCAAAATACATACATATACATATATAATTTTGTTCTACACAAATTGATAATGCAAATAGTTAAATACCGTTAAGCGCTTTTAGGGGCAGGACCTAGTATGAGAGATATGACCAAATATAGACCGATCGTGAAAAATTTTTGAAATAACATTAAGTGCTTTTTGCATTACAAAATAGTATTTATGAACAAAAATAGCATTTATTTATATCATTGTTTGGTAATGAGTTATGTGCCTTTAAGTGTTTTTCTGAAAGGGACCTTGTATGGGAGCTATGATCAATTATGGATCGATAGGAAAACAATTTCACAGTAATATTTCACTGTATATGAGCAATATTTTTGCCAAACTTTATATGGATATCTTAATTTAGTAATGAGTTATGTGCGTTTAAGTGATTTTCGGGAGGGGACCTTGTATGGGAGCTATGACCAGTTATGGACCGATCGGAAAAAAAATTATCTGTAATATTTCTGTGCATATGAGTAATATTTGTGCCATATGGGTATCTTAATTACGTAATGAGTTATGCGCGTTTAAGTGATTTTCGGGAGAGGACCTTGTATGGGAGCTATGACCAATTATGGACCGATCGAAAAAAATTTCACAGTAATATTTCTATGCATATGGGCAATACTTGTACCAAATTTTATATGGATATCTGAATTTAGTAATGAGTTATGCGCGTTTAAGTGATTTTCGGGAGGGGTCCTTGTATGGGAGCTATGATCAATTATGGACCGATCGGAAAAAAATTTCACAACAAAATTTCTGTGTATATGAGTAATATTTGTACCAAATTTTATATGGATCTCTTAATGTAGTTATGAGTTAAGCGCGTTTAAGTGATTTTCGGGAGGGGACCTTGTATGGGAGCTATGACCAATTATGGACCGATCGGAAAAAACTTTCACAGTAATATTTCTATGTATATGGGCAATACTTACACCAAATTTTATTTGGATATCTTAATTTAGTAATGAGTTATGCGCGTTTAAGTGATTTTCGGGAGGGGACCTTGTATGGGAGCTATGATCAATTATGGACCGATCGAAAAAAAATTTCACAACAAAATTTCTGTGCATATGAGTAATATTTGTACCAAATTTTATATGGATATCTTAATTTAGTTATGAGTTAAGCGTGTTTAAGTGATTTTCGGGAGGGGACCTTGTATGGGAGCTATGACCAATTATGGACCGATCGGAAAAAAATTTCGTAGTAATATTTCTATGCATATGGGCAATACTTATACCAAATTTTATATGGATATCTTAATTTAGTACTGAGTTATGCGCGTTTAAGTGATTTTCGGGAGGGGACCTTGCATGGGAGCTATGACCAATTATGGACCGATCGGAAAAAACTTTCACAGTAATATTTCTATGCATATGGGCAATACTTGTACCAAATTTTATTTGGATATCTTAATTTAGTAATGAGTTATGCGCGTTTAAGTGATTTTCGGGAGGGGACCTTGTATGGGAGCTATGATCAATTATGGACCGATCGGAAAAAAATTTCACAACAATATTTCTGTGCATATGAGTAATATTTGTACCAAATTTTATATGGATATCTTAATTTAGTTATGAGTTAAGCGCGTTTAAGTGATTTTCGGGAGGGGACCTTGTATGGGAGCTATGACCAATTTTGGACCGATCGGAAAAAAATTTCACAGTAATATTTCTATGCATATGGGCAATACTTGTACCAAATTTTATTTGGATATCTTAATTTAGTAATGAGTTATGCGCGTTTAAGTGATTTTCGGGAGGGGACCTTGTATGGGAGCTATGTCCAATTATGGACCGATCCATAAAATTTTTCCTCTGAAAGAATTCTATTGACATAAGATTTTAATTTGTAAAATTTTGTGAAGATATCGACATTGTGGCGGAAGTTATTAACAAAAAACCCATTTTCCGGGAATATGTACTTTTGTATGGGAGGTATATGAAATTGTGGACCGATTCTGGCAGTTTTCAGCGCGGATCAAGATCTTGTGCAGAAATGAATGTATGGTGATTTCCATGGAATTATCTTGCATAGTTTTCGAGAAAACTACATCAGAATGTGTAAAAAATGCTTATTTTTTTCCGAGGTTGTTTTAAATTTTTATTCATAACTTTTCCCGGTGTGAACCGATTTTGCCCATTTGCAATACCAAACAACTTAGGAAAATGAAGAACATTTTGGGTGAATTTGGTTAAGCTCTATTGCTTCGTTTTATCGTGAGCGTGTTTTACACAGACAGACGGACAGACGGACAGACGGACATAGCTAAATCGACTCAGAATTTGATAAGGACCCAGAATATATATACTTTGTTGGGTCTCAGATGAATATTTCTTGGTGTTACACACGGAATGACAAAGTTATATATACCCTCTATCACCACTGATGGTGGTGGAGGGTATAAAAAGGGTAAAAATTGCACTTTTTTCAAACTTCAAGACACGATATCTCAAATCCCAGCCAAATTCGAATTTGTCGGCCTGTGTAATCTATGGTTTTATGAAGATAGCATATCTTATGAAGCAGCTCCTCAATTTATCATTTGTGCATTAAGTTTGGTAATCAATTAATCGTCTTGACTATCTAACTGACTTAGAGTTGCGATTTAAATCATCCAGGGTGACAATGACTATACGCCCGTTGTAGAGAATCAGATAAGAGTCTATAATGGGAATTGAACCCACAATCTTCAGACTGATAAGCTAGTACTCTAGCAACTAGTCTACCGTGGCAACCATAATATATGTATGTATATTAATAACTACTAGATCAACAAGACTAAAATAATGAAAGCCTTAAAACAAAATTTATAAAATTTAAATCAAAAACAAGCTACTCTCTATATATCCACGTTAATTTAATCTTAATCTCTTTAGAAAATATGTATGAAATGTATTTTAAATCACACAAAATCCAAAACATAACCATTGTAAAAACATTTAAAGAAATATTTTTATTATAGTCTTTATAATCTAAATGTGAATAATAAATAATCAAAATTTCAAATTTTGTTTTTCACTGTTTCCTTTTCATAAATTACATTGTAATTAATAAACATAAAATAGCTTTTTGTATAAATCTCACATAAAAAAACCATTTTATATATCATATATATGGAAATCGTGCTTAAAGCATTGTATAATTTAATTGATAAGTGATTTAAGCTTTTAAAAAAATAACAATAAAAACAAATAATTAACAAATAGTGTTTCTTCTAGCCAACACACGCAGTTTATAAATAAAACTAGTTAATTATTTAACAAAAAAATGTGTGATTTGTTTAATTTATATTCAATATTTCTATTTTTTTTTCACTCTTCAAAAAAAAAATAAATATAAAATGGTTGCCTTAAACTGTGTGTGTGGTTTCTGGTTTTGTTTTGGTTTTAATTTTTCGTTACATATTTTTGGGGGTTGGTTTTTTTGTTTATGGGTTTTAGTTGATTTATAGCTGAGCATGTATTTGTTTTGTGATTTTTTTTAAGTGTTAAGTGACACTTAATACAAAACAAAAGATTTTGAACTTTTGTTTAGTTTGTTTTTTTTTCTTGAGTTTTTAATCAATTTGAAGTTTTTCTTTAGTTTATGGGTTTCGTTTTTTATTGTATAAAGTTTTGTGTTTATTTTTTCTGCTGTTAAAAGCAATTTTTTATTAATTTAACTAACTATATAAGGGAGAATATTATATTGATTATGAACAAAATTGATTACTAGTTTTTCGTTATTAATTGAAAATGAATATGTATGTTTATTGAACATGTTTTTGTATAAAAGAAAGATAAGGTTTTTTTTTTTTTTATTTTGAAAAGAATCGTAAAATTGAATAATTGCTGTTAAAGGAATGTGTGAAAAGATGTGTTTCGACTAATTGATTAGCTTGTCAAAGATCTTTAAGAATTGAAGGTTTAATTGATTAAAGTTTATTATTAGTTTTAAGTGTAGTTTTAAGTTATATTACAAACAAAAGCTTGATTTAATTTTAAACTATACTCCCTTGTCGTAGTATTGTATTATTAGGATCACCATAGATTCCATATATAGCTTGATTAAGTTTTAATCCAAATTTTTCTGAAAACTTGATTTATAATTTAAAATTTTACATAAAATCGTCAGACATGATGTGTATATTTGTAATGAATAGGAAAACCAGCTAGACAGACGGACAGGGATACCTAGTTTATCTTGAAGATGTTCTGTGGTCTAGGTTAAAGGTTAAATATCTTTTTTTAGACTTTATATGTTTTCTGGTTTAACAACAACACCTCGATTTGTATTAAATAAACGAACAGCAAAACCTCTTTGTCATTTCCATATATTCTGGGTTTTAGTTGGAACTACATATATGAAAACAAATATTTCCTTTTACTTTGTAGCTATAAACACTATTTGTTTAGCACAATGAAATGAACACACATTTAACTACAAAAAAAAAAAACATAACAAATCTCTTTTTTAACAAAATATTTACATTTGTTTTAACAAATAACTAAACAAACCCTCTTTTGATTTTTTCTTTCATTGCAGCTCAAGGAAGCAACAAGAAAATGTGTTTAAAATAATTTTGAAGTGATAATTTTCAAACCAACATTTAGTTTAAATAAAAAAAAAAAATGGCAACATAAATAATGAAACAACAACAGCAACAAACAATACCACCGCCAACAACAGCAATAACAACAACAACAACAACAACGGTAATAACAAAACCAACCCAACAAAATTTAAAAAACCTAAGTAGGAAAAATGTTGTTACTTTTACGGACAAAAATTAAAATGAAACTAATTTGCAAAAAACCAAGTTTAAAAAACGTTTGGGTTTAAACAAAAATTACAAAAAATAAAAAAAACGAGCCACACTAATGGCTTAAACAAGATAACAACAACAAATAGAATAAATACACAAATATACATAAGAAAATTACTTTAAAATTAACACAAACATACAGAAAAAAAAAACTTAAAGAAACTTATATAAAAAAAAAAACGAAAACAAATTGAAATTGCAATAAGAAGGAAGAAATAACAACAAAACGTTAAGGACTAAAGGCGGCACTCTTCAAAATTTACAAAACGCAAAAAAAAGCTGTTCAAGTTTTGTAAGAGTAACGCATAGTTCTTTAAAAACAACAACAACAACAAGAAATATAATTCTTTTTTATATACATACATACATATAAATATATTTCTACGGTGATATGACGATGATGATGTTCTGTAGACAAGTGAAAAATTTGCCTGCAGATGACCAAAGACAGCCACCACAAAGAAAAGCAACAACTGCCACAGTCTTACAAATACAAAAAGGTGATGGAGGTGAAAAAGCCACCAACACTACTACTAACAACAGCAACAACACACAGCCAATATCAGCAACAAGAACAACTTTAGCAGTAACAGCAACAGCAGCTAGATCATTTATGCCAAGACGGTCAAGTGATGAAAATTCTTTAACTGAAAAAAATAATGCTGAAATAGTTTGGAACAGCATGACAAATCAACACAATTCACAAAACAATACATCTAGAAATAATGTTAACATCAACCGAAATAATGATGATGTTGATGATGAAGACAACCAGCAGCAACAACAACAAAAACATCACGATCCACATCGTCATCATCATCATCATCTAAGCAATGATCATCAGGTTCATTGTAAATTATTTGTAAATAGTTTATCACTGCATTTAGATGAGTATATCAAGAGAAGAAGAGGGAAACCTTTAGAGTTGCATATTCAACCAACAAAACAAATTTACTTTAAAAGAAATCATCAAGATGAAGTAGAGAAAGAAAACGAAGACTGCATAGTTTTACAACAACATTACCACCACCAACATCATCATCATCATCATCAGAATTGCCAGCAAAATGAGGCAACAGAAACAAGGTTTCAGAGACGGCCTCTTGCCAACACAACACCATTAGTGAGATATGCGTTGACAGTACTCATTTGTTTAATGTTGGTGATATCAGCTAAAGCAGCCGCACAACAGCAACAACAGCAACAACATCAACAGCCGCAACAAAGTATAACATTCTCTTCTTCTTCTACCTCAGCACTTTACTCATTTGTACCCTCAAATCCTGGTAGACATGTTTATACATCGGCCTTTCCACGTCGTCGTACGGCGGATGGAACGGGGTTAATGCAATCACGAGCTGTTGATACAAGAGTACAATTTGAAGTATTAGAAGGTCAACCTAAGGGCACTGTGGTTGGTTTTATACCCACTAGACCCGATTTTACCTACCGTTTTAATGAACCACCGCGGGAGTTTAATTTGGATCCGGTAACTGGGGAAATCAAAACAAATATGGTATTGGATCGTGAAGGTATGCGTGAACGTTACGATTTGGTAGTCCTCTCCTCACAGCCCACCTATCCTATTGAGGTTAGAATAACTGTTTTAGATATTAACGATAATGCTCCCGAGTTTCCAGAGCCCAGTATAGCAGTTAGCTTTTCGGAAAGTGCTGCCAAGGGCACTAGATGTCTGCTGGATGCTGCCACCGATTTAGATATAGGCATTAATGGCATATCCAATAATTATACCATAGTAGAGGGTAATGTTGATAATAAGTTTCGTTTGGCCGTTACCTCAAATCCCAGCGGTGATGTGTCTTATCTGCATTTGGAAACTACAGGTGATTTGGATCGGGAAACAAGAGCTTTTTATAGACTTAATATATCAGCCAAAGATGGTGGTAATCCTCCCAAATATGGTTATCTACAAGTTAATGTTTCCATCATAGATGTCAATGACAATCCTCCGGTTTTCGATCATAGTGACTACACAGTATCGCTTAATGAATCTATACCACCGGGAAGTTCAGTTTTACAGGTGATGGCCAGTGACAAGGATTTGGGTGATAATAGTAAAATTACCTATTATTTGGCCGACACCGAAACCCAATTTACGGTTGATCCTGAAACTGGTGTGATTTCAACCACCGAACATTTAAATTGTCCCCAACAAAACTGTCCCACTTTCTCTAGGCCTGGTGTATCCTGTCCGAAAAGTTGTGTTTTTACCGTATTTGCCAGAGATCATGGTTCTCCCCGACAAGATGGCAGAGCCTATGTAACCGTTAATCTAGTGGATACAAATGATCATGATCCTGTAATAAGATTTCAATATTTTCCACCCACCGGCTCTTTTGCTACAGTAGATGAGAATGCCATAAATGGTAGTGTAGTGGCGGCAGTATCGGTAGTAGATATGGATGAAGGTTTAAATGGTGAAACATCCATCAAAATTACCTCAGGCAATGAGTTGGGACATTTTCGTTTGGAGAAGACTCCTTCGTTTGATATAGTAAGAGTAAATGGTGTCTTAGATAGAGAAGAAATAGGAAAGTACAATTTGACAGTGGTAGCCACTGATAAGGGAACTCCTTCTCGTACAGCCACTTCCTATCTAATCATACATGTCAACGATGTCAATGATCATGAGCCGGTATTTGAGAAGTCGGAATATTCAGCAGTACTAAGTGAACTAGCTCCGCCTGGTTCCTTTGTAGCCTCCATTACAGCCACGGATGAAGATACTGGTGTTAATGCTTTAATATTTTATGACTTTGTTTCCGGCAACAACAATCAATGGTTTGCCATCGATTCCTCGACTGGACTAATAACAACACAAGCTCCTTTGGATCGTGAGGTAGAGGGATCAGTGGAATTAAGTATTTCCGCCCGGGATGGCGGTCCGAATCCCAAGTGGGCATACACTCAACTAAAAGTAACCATATTGGATGAGAACGATGAAGCACCCCAGTTTACCCAAAGTCAAATCAATGTCACACTAAGTGAAGCCACACCACCACACACCTTAATTGCCATGTTAACAGCCAACGATCACGATCAAGGCACAAATGGTTCAGTGACATATTCGCTGGCAATGGTGAGCGAACGAAAATATCCTGAACAATTTCAGTTGGATTCTTTAACAGGCCAATTAACAACAAGAAAGTCACTAGATCGTGAATTGCAACAGAATTATGAAATTTTAGTAATCGCACGTGATCAAGGTACACCACCAAAATCTTCAACGGCCACAGTAAATCTACACATAGAAGATGTCAATGATAATGCTCCACAATTTTATCCAAAAAAATATTTTCATGCGTTGGCGATACCTATGCAGCAGCATCAAGGCAACAGTAACAATAACCATAATAATGCTGGAACAACAACAACAGGAGGAGGAGGTGGAACAGGAGACATTGACATTATGTCGCTGCTGCAAAAGCCATTATTAAAAGTTTTTGCTACTGATCGTGATGAGGGTGATAATGCCTTAATTACTTATACCTTAAATACAGGTGGTGATGGTTTATTTGTGGTTGATACTTGGTCAGGTTCGATCATGTTAAGCTCTAAGGTTGTGGCAACAGCCACAGCATCAACAACAGGAACAGAAATTTTACAACATTTTACAAAACCTTTATATAAACTGCACATTACAGCCAAAGATCGTGGTGAAAGACACAGTGAACAAGATGCTGTTGTTGAGATAATGATGCAACATAAAATGGAATCATTAGACTTTGACTCCTACTCACAAACCTATGAGTTTCAGATCACCGAAGATCATGCCATGGAACAGGCTCATCTAGGCAGAGAAGTAGGTCAGGTACAAATAAAACAGCAGCAGCACACCAATTCAGCCGATATGTTGGAGTATGCAATCGTTTATGGTGATCCTGAAGAGAATTTTTCGATTAATAAGAAAACTGGTGTTATTAGCACTGCCAAAGCTATAGATCGAGAAGTTAGCAATCAGTATCAATTGGAAGTGGTGGCCCGTCGTGGTTTGGCTTATGGCAAATGTTTGGTTCATATTTCGGTACAAGATTTAAATGATAATAAGCCTGTATTTGCCTTGGAACGTGATGATGAAGTTTTGTTGCCAGAAAATTCTGCTGTAGGCCAAGAGGTTTATATAGCTAGAGCAAGAGATCGTGACTCGGGTAATAATAGCAGAATAACTTACACTTTGACCTTTAATCCGGATATGTTATTTCGTATCGGAGCTTCAACAGGTGTTATATATTTGCAAAAACCCATTAAGGCTGAACCCAACTCAAATATACAAATAGAACTAACGGCCACTGATCATGGTAAACCTGCCTTGTCCTCCAAACACATCATAACAGTGGTGGTAACTGACGTCAATGATCATACACCAGTATTTGATTACACTTCATATGAAACTTCTTTGCTAGAATCTACTCCTGTAAATGATCGATTTTTCTCGGTGGCTGCACATGACAAAGATTTGGATTTAAATGGACGTTTATCCTATGAAATATTGGAAGGCAATGTGGCACAAAAATTTGGCATATTTCCAGATGGCTTCTTATTTGTAAGATCCTCTTTGGATCGTGAAGAACGTGATTATTATGCATTGACTGTTAAATGTCACGACCAAGGCGAACCTCAAAGATCTAGCGAAGTACCAGTTATTATACACATTATAGATGAAAACGATAATGCCCCACAGTTCACAAATAGTTCCTTTACATTTAGTTTGCCAGAAAATGAACCAGCCGATGCCTTTGTAGGTAAACTAACAGCTTCAGATCGTGATATAGGACGTAATGCGGAACTGATTTATACTCTAGCATCACCGGGTAAAGATTTTATCATAGACTCTCGTAATGGTTTCATCAAAACTTTACATCCCTTTGATCGTGAAGAACTAATACAAAGAATGCCATCGTCTTCATCTTTGACGGGTTTGGCGGGAGCTCATAATTATATTTTACTCGAGGCCATAGTTGCAGATAATGGCAATCCCAGACTTAAAGATAAAGTCAAGATTAAAATTATAATTACCGATGTAAATGATAATGCCCCGGAATTTGTTAGAGCCCCCTACAAGGTGCAAATTTCCGAGGGTTCATTGGTGGGAACACAACTAATGCGAGTGTATACAAATGATTTGGATGAGGGACTAAATGGTGATGTCTACTATTCCATTATCAATGGCAATCAGGAGGGTCGTTTTCAAATAGACGATGCCACTGGTCAGCTTTCTTTGTCACGCAAATTGGATCGTGAATATCAAGCTGAATATAAACTGGAGGTAATGGCTAAAGATGCAGCCATAGAAGGACAGCAATTGAATTCTACAACTTTTATAACCATAGAAGTTTTAGATGAAAATGATATGGCACCAAAATTCGTTGAAACTATATCAGAAATTTCCGTTTTAGAAACTACAGCCATCAGTACAGAACTTATGCGTTTTAAGGCAGTGGATTTGGATTTGGGCATAAATTCGCAGATATCCTTTACCATCACAGCCGGGAATCGTAAAGACACCTTTCATATTGATTCTTATACGGGCATTTTATATCTGCACAAGTCATTGGATTATGAGGAAACTACAGTTTATAATTTGAATATAACTGCTTCCGATGGCGGATCTCCTAGACTTTCTAGCACTATAGTATTTACAGTGCATGTAAAGGATGAAAATGATAATCCGCCTACTTTTCCTAATACAGCGATTGTACGACAAATTAAAGAAGGCATTGATCTTAAAACACCTATAGTAACAGTGACCGCTGAGGATCCTGATTCTGGCCTGAATGGCAAAGTTACTTACAGTATAGTTAAACAAGAACCTGAATTGGCTGGAGGTAGACATTTTGGCATTAATACACAAACTGGTGTAATACATACGCTCAGAGAAATTGATCGTGAAACTATAGACACCTTCCGTTTGACTGTGGTGGCTACAGATCAGGCCAAGAAACCGGAAATGCAGCTATCAGCTGAAAAACTGGTCACCGTTATAGTCGAAGATATCAATGATAATGCTCCTGTATTTATATCCATGAATGCGGCCATTTTACCATCGAAAAATCTACAAATGTATTCACAAAATCGTGATGGAGCACTTATTATGTACGTGCATGCCACTGATGCTGATTCTTCCAGTAATGGTATTGTCACCTATGAATTGGTATCCGGTAATATGGATCTCTTTAAACTACAACGTAATACAGGAGCTATTACCCTACGCAAGCCTATTAACCGTCCCGAGGTGCGTTATCAACTTTCGCTTAAAGCCACCGATGAGGCAGTACAAAGTGAACGTAAAAGTTCTGATGCCTATATCACTATTATCGCTACAAGTGCTGCGGGTGTGCCGGGTCCCGTTTTCGATCAACGTGAACAAAGCGGTTCGGTATATGAAAATGAACCTATTGGCACTAGTATCTTAACCGTTAGTGCTAGACTAAATACCGCCGAAATTGAATATTATGTTACGAATGTGACGGCGGTCGGTAGTGCGGGTTCGTCGTCAGTGTCGTCGGGAAAGTATACAAATGTTGAACGTTTATTTGATATCGACACTAAATTGGGTATTCTGTCGACGGCCAAAGAACTGGATCGTGAAGCTGGTGCAGATACATATGAGATTGAAGTTTATGCTATAGCACTGGGAGGTAGTCCAAGAACAACTAGTACTAAGGTAAGTGAAGAGTTTAATAATTTTGATAATAGTTTTTTAAAAGTTTAATAAATGGATTAAGAATGGTTCACAGGTACAAAATTATAGTTCAGTTCTAGTTCAGTTCTAGTTCAGTTCTAGTTCAGTTCTAGTTCAGTTCTAGTTCAGTTCTAGTTCAGTTCTAGTTCAGTTCTAGTTCAGTTCTAGTTCAGTTCTAGTTCAGTTCTAGTTCAGTTCTAGTTCAGTTCTAGTTCAGTTTCTAGTTCAGTTCTAGTTCAGTTAGTTCAGTTCTAGTCAGTTCTAGTTCAGTTCTAGTTCAGTTCTAGTTCAGTTCTAGTTCAGTTCTAGTTCAGTTTCTAGTTCAGTTCTAGTTCAGTTCTAGTTCAGTTCTAGTTCAGTTCTAGTTCAGTTCTAGTTCAGTTCTAGTTCAGTTCTAGTTCAGTTCTAGTTCAGTTCTAGTTCAGTTCTAGTTCAGTTCTAGTTCAGTTCTAGTTCAGTTCATAGTTCAGTTCTAGTTCAGTTCTAGTTCAGTTCTAGTTCAGTTCTAGTTCAGTTCTAGTTCAGTCAGTTCTAGTTCAGTTCAGTTCTAGTTCAGTCAGTTCTAGTTCAGTTCTAGTTCAGTTCTAGTTCAGTTCTAGTTCAGTTTAGTTCAGTTCTAGTTCAGTTCTAGTTCAGTTCTAGTTCAGTTCTAGTTCAGTTCTAGTTCAGTCTAGTTCTAGTTCAGTTCTAGTTCAGTTCTAGTTCAGTTCTAGTTCAGTTCTAGTTCAGTTCTAGTTCAGTTCTAGTTCAGTTCTAGTTCAGTTCTAGTTCAGTTCTAGTTCAGTTCTAGTTCAGTTCTAGTTCAGTTCTAGTTCAGTTCTAGTTCAGTTCTAGTTCAGTTCTAGTTCAGTTCTAGTTCAGTTCTAGTTCAGTTCTAGTTCAGTTCTAGTTCAGTTCTAGTTCAGTTCTAGTTCAGTTCTTCAGTTCTAGTTCAGTTCTAGTTCAGTTCTAGTTCAGTTCTAGTTCAGTTCTAGTTCAGTTCTAGTTCAGTTCTAGTTCAGTTCTAGTTCAGTTCTAGTTCAGTTCTAGTTCAGTTCTAGTTCAGTTCTAGTTCAGTTCTAGTTCAGTTCTAGTTCAGTTCTAGTTCAGTTCTAGTTCAGTTCTAGTTCAGTTCTAGTTCAGTTCTAGTTCAGTTCTAGTTCAGTTCTAGTTCAGTTCTAGTTCAGTTCTAGTTCAGTTCTAGTTCAGTTCTAGTTCAGTTCTAGTTCAGTTCTAGTTCAGTTCTAGTTCAGTTCTAGTTCAGTTCTAGTTCAGTTCTAGTTCAGTTCTAGTTCAGTTCTAGTTCAGTTCTAGTTCAGTTCTAGTTCAGTTCTAGTTCAGTTCTAGTTCAGTTCTAGTTCAGTTCTAGTTCAGTTCTAGTTCAGTTCTAGTTCAGTTCTAGTTCAGTTCTAGTTCAGTTCTAGTTCTAGTTCAGTTCTAGTTCAGTTCAGTTCTAGTTCAGTTCTAGTTCAGTTCTAGTTCAGTTCTAGTTCAGTTCTAGTTCAGTTCTAGTTCAGTTCTAGTTCAGTTCTAGTTCAGTTCTAGTTCAGTTCTAGTTCAGTTCTAGTTCAGTTCTAGTTCAGTTCTAGTTCAGTTCTAGTTCAGTTCTAGTTCAGTTCTAGTTCAGTTCTAGTTCAGTTCTAGTTCAGTTCTAGTTCAGTTCTAGTTCAGTTCTAGTTCAGTTCTAGTTCAGTTCTAGTTCAGTTCTAGTTGAGTTCTAGTTCAGTTCAGTTCTAGTTCAGTTCAGTTCTAGTTCAGTTCAGTTCTAGTTCAGTTCTTTAGTCAGTTCTAGTTCAGTTCTTTAGTCAGTTCTAGTTCAGTTTTAGGTTAATTTTAGTTCAGTTTATATGTCGCCAGCAACAGGTTCAGTTAAAATTAAATCAGCACTAAAATAAGAAAAATATATTTTTGTTACAAACTTTGAATATTTGATTTAATTTGTTTTAACATTCTTTTTCACCTTTTGTTGTTTCAAATCATTTTATTAATTGCAAATATGCATTGGCAACATGTTGCTAAGCAACATAATTTATAAGTATAGAATTTTTTGTATACTTTTCAGTTTCTGGTTACATATTTTTTTGCTAAAAAATTAAACAATAAAAAACTGGTTCAAATTTATAGCCCTTAAAGTCTTAAATTTCAATTTAAAACTACCTTAAGCATCAACTCACACCGATTCTTAACACAGCTTAGTGCTAGATTCACTCATGCATGCATGCAGAGTTTTGCATGTGCTTGTTTTTTCTTTTTTGTATGCTTAAAGTGTAAGTGTGTGTATGAGTGTTGGTTGACAAACATATACATTTTGAAATTTATAACATTTGTTATCAAATTTCGTGGTAATCATCATAAAGTTTTGAAGACTTAACAATAATTTTCAACCATTAACACCAACAACATCACTATTACAATCAAGCAAGAAAGTGTTAAGAAAAGGACATGTTGTTGCAGCATGCTGATGATGTCTGGCAACAGAAAATCAGCATAATATTTAATTGTGTTGTGTATGTTAGCTGTTTGAATGGCTGGTTCGTTGGTTTCTTTGGATACTTAAGAATTTAACATATTTTCTTTACACCAATGCCTGGTTTAAAATACTAAAATAATTTAGTTTTAAAATAGAGATTTTGAAAACTTAGATTTGTTTGTCAAACGAGTTGTAAATGTTTTGCTGATATGTATGTTTGTTTGTTAATAGCAAAAATATCTTGGGTAATGATTTTTTAGTATTGCTGTTATACAAGTGATATTTTTAATGCTTTAATTCTTTCCCCCTTCTTTTAAATTGAGTTTGTCTTCATTAATACAGTCAGTTTGTCGCTGACTCTCAGCTAAAGGTGTAAAATTCTATAAGTTGTAATGTATTTTAGGCTATAATTGTAAATTTTGTCGTTATGGTTATATGTTTGTACATATGTACAGTGCGTTAATGTTTGCTTAGATTTTTTCGTTTTTTTGTGCCAAAGCATTTCAATTAGTGCTTGAGTTTAGTATTAAAGGCGTTGGCCTTTTTCTGTAGTTTTGTAAAGGAAACAATTTGCTGTTTTTTTTCCGGAATCATAAAAATCAAATCTTTCTATAGTGGGTAGAAAGAGTGGTATATTTCTGAACAGACATCATAAATTTATGCAAACTGTGGTTAAATTTATGATTTGAAAATATGTCTGAAATAATTATTTTGCTTTGATAGATTTTGCTATAAAATTGGTGGCCGTAAAATATTGTTTTTATGATCCTGTGTGATACTTTGATGTGGTTAAATATTAAAAGTGTTAGGAAAATTACATAAAATTGTTTGTTTTAAAAAAATGTTTAAGTATTCTTAAGTTAGACATTTTTTTACAAATAAAATCAATATTGACGACAATTTGTTGTAAAATTCCATCCTTTAGCTAAAAAGCGAAAATTTCATAGAACTGTTTATAATTGAAATCAAAAGACTTAAGATACAAACATGTAATAAACATTTCTTCAGTCAATTAAAATCTTTAATTGAGCTTTTTTTTTTGTACTAAATACTTTTAATTCGTAAAACTTTTAATTATAATTTAAGCTCATATAAAACTCACATAAACATAAGCATATATATTTAATAGCTTAAGACTTAATTATACACTAAGACAAGTGTTAAATTCAGTCTTGTTTGTGCTTGATTTCTTTTACATTCGTCAAATGCACATGGTAAACTTTTGTAGAGCATTTATATTTCTGTAACAACAAATATTTAAACAACAAGACATAAAAAATTAAATAAATAAATGTTTTACAAAAACTTTAAATACAAAATTGTTTTTATATGATTTTCATATTTGTATAAACGCTTTTCAGAAGTGCGAAAAACTTTAGCAAATCGTTATGTAGTTTAACTGAAACCAGTTGTTTTAGTTGGAGTTTTTTTTTCTTGTTAATTCTTTGGCTGTTTGTTCAATGTGATTGATAGCCGTTGAAAAGTCTTGTTAAAAAACATTGCAACACATTTTGGTTTTTCAATTTTTTTGTTAATTTTTTTTTCTTAAGTTTTAGCAGTTTTTTTGTTGTCGACAATATTTTTTGATTTACTTAAATATTGCATTAAGTAAACATAAATAGAGCGTTAGTGTTCATGTTAAGCTTGAGCTAAACAAAAAAACTTACTCTTATTTTTTCGGACACCCTACAACAAGTTTGTATCTTAAGTCTTTTGTTTTGCATAAAATTTATAAAGTTTTCTGTTTATATAAAAATTTATTATAGAAAATATTCGATTAGATTTTTTATGGAAAATTTTTCCTTTTTTTTTAGAAAATGTTCTTTTTTCCTAGAAAATTTTCTTTTCATAGAAATTTTCTATAGATTTTCTTTTATAGGCAATTTTCAAAGGTTTTCTTTTAGTAGAAGATTTATAATAAATTTTATTTTTATAAAAAATGTTTACTGAATTTTCTCTTTACTGAAAATTTTATAATGAATTTTCTTTCTAGTTCTAGTTCAGTTTTAGTTCAGTTGTAGTTCAGTTCTAGTTCAGTTCTAGTTCAGTTCTAGTTCAGTTCTAGTTCAGTTCTAGTTCAGTTCTAGTTCAGTTCTAGTTCAGTTCTAGTTCAGTTCTAGTTCAGTTCTAGTTCAGTTCTAGTTCAGTTCTAGTTCAGTTCTAGTTCAGTTCTAGTTCAGTTCTAGTTCAGTTCTAGTTCAGTTCTAGTTCAGTTCTAGTTCAGTTCTAGTTCAGTTCTAGTTCAGTTCTAGTTCAGTTCTGTTCAGTTCTAGTTCAGTTCAAGTTCAGTTCTAGTTCAGTTCTAGTTCAGTTCTAGTTCAGTTTTAGTTCAGTTTTAGTTCACTTTTAGTTCAGTTCTAGTTCAGTTCTTGAGACACAAGCATAATAAGTTAAATTATTTAATTTCTTTCTTTGAAACTTGTAGTGTTCCTTCTTTTAACCCATAACTCCCCTATAATTCTTTATTTACTGTAAATTTTTGTATATAATTTTTTATAGCGAAATGTTGATTTTTAAAGTAATTTTTCAAACTACAGGAAAATTATTATAGCAAATGCTTGTTAGATTTCATTATTTTTTTAACAGTCCCAACATTTGAAACAATTTTGTTTTGAATTTTAGTTTGTACCAACTTAAACAGTTTATTTTGTATTTTTGCTCAACAACAAGCTACTAATTGGCAGTTTTTTTCTTAACAGTCTAACTAACTTTGACTTAAAAAAGTTATAAAAAACTAAGAACACATTCTTATTTTTTTTTCTTTACTTGACTTTACAAGTAAAGTGTAGGTTTTTGGTGGCGTTTTAATTGATGGTTGTGTTACACATAACTTCAAGGTTATTTGCTTTAGTTAAATTATTAATATTAAAAATAATTTTTTCCAGCTTTAACAAACCCGGTGTTAAATTAATGTGAAAGAAAATATTTAGTCTAGTTTGAAGTAACCTTATTTTATATAAATTATTAATGGCAACTTTTGTTTTTGTTTATTTTAAAAGTATTTTTTTGTTGTTTTTGTTTCACCTACAGAAAATATCAAATTCTCTAGTAATGTTTATTATTTGCATATAATTTTATGCTATTGCTAGTTAGTTGCTACTGTATGTTAAATATTTTTGTTGTAGTGTATTGAATTACAAACATTTTGATTGATTTGTAGATAGTGATCAGTGGTAGAGATACAATGATAGTTTGTTTATCTAGCAATAAGATTTGCATATGATTTGTATGTAATTTAAATGTGGTTTTAATATAAGAGGTTACAAAGTGTGTTTTAAGTTGGCTGTGTACTTAGAATGTCAGAAAATATCCAACTTTAAATGTTAAATGTTCTGCTAGATTTTAATTTTGATATTTTGAGATCATCTACTAACACAAAATATTTAAAAGATTAAGACAGTTTTTTGGGTTTAATCTTTTCTCTTCAGTCCTAGTTCGGTTCTAGTTCAGTTCTAGTTCAGTTCTAGTTCAGTTCTAGTTCAGTTCTAGTTTAGTTCTAGTTCAGTTCTAGTTCAGTTCTAGTTCAGTTCTAGTTCTAGTTCAGTTCTAGTTCAGTTCTAGTTCAGTTCTAGTTCAGTTCTAGTTCAGTTCTAGTTCAGTTCTAGTTCAGTTCTAGTTCAGTTCTAGTTCAGTTCTAGTTCAGTTCTAGTTCAGTTCTAGTTCAGTTCCAGTTCAGTACTAGTTCAGTTCTAGTTCAGTTCTAGTTCAGTTCTAGTTCAGTTCTAGTTCAGTTCTAGTTCAGTTCTAGTTCAGTTCTAGTTCAGTTCTAGTTCAGTTCTAGTTCAGTTCTAGTTCAGTTCTAGTTCAGTTCTAGTTCAGTTCTAGTTCAGTTCTAGTTCAGTTCTAGTTCAGTTCTAGTTCAGTTCTAGTTCAGTTCTAGTTCAGTTCTAGTTCAGTTCTAGTTCAGTTCTAGTTCAGTTCTAGTTCAGTTCTAGTTCAGTTCTAGTTCAGTTCTAGTTCAGTTCTAGTTCAGTTCTAGTTCAGTTCTAGTTCAGTTCTAGTTCAGTTCTAGTTCAGTTCTAGTTCAGTTCTAGTTCAGTTCTAGTTCAGTTCTAGTTCAGTTCTAGTTCAGTTCTAGTTCAGTTCTAGTTCAGTTCTAGTTCAGTTCTAGTTCAGTTCTAGTTCAGTTCTAGTTCAGTTCTAGTTCAGTTCTAGTTCAGTTCTAGTTCAGTTCTAGTTCAGTTCTAGTTCAGTTCTAGTTCAGTTCTAGTTCAGTTCTAGTTCAGTTCTAGTTCAGTTCTAGTTCAGTTCTAGTTCAGTTCTAGTTCAGTTCTAGTTCAGTTCTAGTTCAGTACTAGTTCAGGTCTAAGACACAACTCCGTAAAGATACTATGAGTTGAATTTCAGATATTTAATAATTTTCACAATATAAAATTATTACAATAAAAAATTTAACTTGATTTTCCTGAATTGATATGATATTGAAATTAAATAACAAGTTGAAATCGGGCTATAGAGATTTCTTTAAATCATATATAAAAAAGCATCAAATGTTTAAAGTCATTTGTCATTTTTTTACATTAAAACTTAATTTTTTTTAAGAACTTATCTTTAGCCACAAAAAATGCAACCAAGCAGCAGCAAACGCAAAAAAACTTAAGAAAGAACTCAACTGAACTGATATATTCCCATTATATTAGTTTCCTTTTTTGAGTTTTTGTGATGTAAATCTTAAGATAAGTATATTTTGTGTTTAAAAATCATTTTTGGTGAACAAAACGTTATGTTATGCTTGTCATTTTTTTGTTGTTATTGTTTTTATTGTTTTTGCCTTCAAAAGAAATCTTTATGTGTATATAATGTTTTAAGGCTTAATGAGTCGATTTTATGTAAATATGTTGGCTTAAAAAAAAAATGTTAATCATTTTGAAAAGTTTAACCATCATGTTTTTTTCCAATACATATGGAATTCTTTTTTTTGACATAATACTTAATGTTTCCTTTATTTAACTAAAAATTGAAGCTAATGCTGGCAGCAAATTTTTAATTTTTTTGTTTTTGGCTGTAAGAAAGCAGTCAGTTTGTGTTTGCAGAACTTATTTTTTTTTGTGCCAGCCAGTTTAATGGATTTTAACAGATCATAAGTATGTGCGTTTATTGCTAACATTTGCTTATTCATGTTGTTATTTTCTTTTTTTTTCCAAATATTTGTATATGCTTTATATAAGCCACAATATATTAAACAGATCATTTGTCTTAAACAGAATTCTTCTGAGTTTTTTTTTTAAGCTCCCTGTGTGTTGTTAAAGATATTAAAACTAATATTTATATATTATTTTTTCTTTTTCGAAATCATTGATTTGTATTTATTTAACATCATTTATCATTTAATTTTATTTTTAATATTTGTTTAAGGTTTTTTTCTCATCTACTGTTGTAATGTGATTTCCTTTAGTATTAATGTTTTCTTTTAAGTTTATTGATTTAATTGTTGCTGTATGTGAACTAATTTGTGTTTTAGTTAAGAGAAACTTGAAAAAAGATAATTAATATAAAACATTAAATATGAAATATAAAAAAACAAGATGTGGTAAAACAAAAGACTTAAGGCATAAACATGTTTTTAATACGGATAAATTGTAGACTAATCTGGTGAGATAGTTTAGATAAAGACTTGTTAGTAATTAATTAAATGTAGTATTAATATAATTAAATAATTAATAAGATAGAAAATAATTAATTTGAAGGAAAAAATCATTCATTATTTTTTCTCACAGGAAACTAAGTTCATACAGATTAATTTTTAAAACTACTAAAAAACAAAAACAAAGGAATCTTTTTAAATTTTTTTTATAAATTTAAAATCTGCTTCATTTTCATTACTTACAGAAGCATTAACATGAATCTAGCTAATTTTCTTTAGATTTTTTCCACTACAAGTTCAGTATTCACAACAAATTTCCTTAAGATAGGAAAATTTTGTAACTTGATGTGAAAAATATTAATATTTTCCGATTCAAATTAAAATTTTTAAAATTTTACGAAATAATTTATAAGTTGTAAAAGATTTCCATTTTTCATTTATAAATTTTACAATAATTTTTATGAAAATTGTAAATTTTAATTTCACATGCAATTTTTTTTTACTTGTTTCTGTTACAAATTGAATGAAACCCATTAGTTATACAGTTTAAAGAAAAAAAAAAAGACGAAAACTGCTTTTTAAATTCTTTTATAAACATTAATAATAAAAAAGAAACTGTCGTAAAAATTTATTTCCTTACTTAAATGCAAATATAGAAATAAAATTAAAACACAAGCTAAAAACACTTTAATGTAAAATGTTTTACAACAACTAGGACTAAATGTACGCGGATGGAAACTTAAGAAAGTAAAATAAAACAAAATTTTTAGTTTAGAAATGGAATACTACTATTTGGCAAGATTTGCCAAATCCGCTCGGCTACCTGGAATGTTACAGCTATTCATCTATTACTACAAATTAAGTAAAAAATTTAGTTTTGATCTCTTCTTATCTGCTGAGATTTACCTCTTTTTATCTTACTTTAGCGAGTAGTGTGTAATGATTTTTTGCTGATGATTGAGCATTTTCTCACCTACAGTAATCCCAATGTCTTTCTTATTCGATTAAGTCATAAGAGTCCAATGTCTTTATTATTCTATTAAGTCATGAGAGTCCGTCTGACCGTCATAAATAATACATATAGAAAATTTTGGATAAATGTTCTTCTTATAGCAAATTTTGGATAAATTTTGCTTTTTTAAAAATGTATATTTTTTTCCTTTTCGTTTAGTTTTAATGAAATAATAGTGTCCAAAACAAAAGACTTAAGAAACATACTCTGTAAAGTTATATTCTCATTAAAAAGCTCTTAAAACAAAAGACTTAAGATACAAGCGGTGTAGAATATTTCGATAATTTTATTATGAATTTTGTGTTAAGGCTAATTTTTAAATGTAAAACTATGGGTTAAATTTTAGATATTTCTCACCTTCTGAGTCGATTTTGTCATGTGAGTCCGTCTGTCCGTCCTCCATAATATAGATAATTTCGATATATTTTCTTTTTGTAGCAAATCTTCGATAAATTTCCCTTTAGAAAAATGCCTTCTTTTAGAACCTTTTCGTTTAGTTTTAATTAAATAATTGTGTCCAAAACAAAAGACTTAAGAAACATACTCTGTAAAGTTATATTCTTACTAAAAACCTCTTAAACAAAAGACTTAAGCTGCAAGCACTATAAGAAATTTCGATAATTTTATTAAGAATTTTGTGTTAAGGCTCATTTGTGAATTGTAAAACTATGAGTTAAATTTTAGATATTTCTCATTTTCTGAATCGATTATGTCAAGAGAGTCCGTCCATCTGTCATCGTTTAGATAAATTTCGATACATTTTCTTTTTATAGCAAATTTTCGATAAATTTTCCCTTTTTTAAATGGCTACTTTTAGAACCTTTTCGTTTAGTTTTAATTAAATAATGGTGCCCAAAACAAAAGACTTAAGAAACATACTCTGTAAAGTTATATTCTCATTAAAAGGTCTTAAAAAAAAAGACTTAAGCTGCAAGCATTATAAGAAATTTCGATAATTTTATTAAGAATTTTGTGTTAAGGCTCATTTGTGAATTGTAAAACTATGGGTTGAATTTTAGATATTTCTCACATGTCTGTCATCCATACTTAATATAGATAAATTTCGATACATTTTCTTTTTATAACAAATTTTCGATAAATTTCCATTTTTTAAAAAAATGTTTATTTATAGTTTCTTTTCTTTTAATTTTAATTAAATTAGTGTTCATAACAAAAGACTTAAGACACATACTCCGTATGTAGAAATAGGCAAGATTGAATGGGTTAAGATGTCATTAATGTGCTAGACTCTCTGTTCAGAGTTGTTAATGTTAAAGTTGTTAAAACTTAAAATTTCAAGAGGTTGAAGGACAGAAACTCAATTAAGCATTGATGTTGCAGAATTGATCAGCCTAAAAGTGTCTTAAGAGAGAGAGAGAGAGAGAGCAAGATAAGTAAACGAGTTTATCTAGAGCAAGCATCGGCATTGTGTGAAAAATAAGCTCTCTGACTCATTTGCTTCGTCTTCTTATACATATGTATGTGAGCAAGAGAGATATACAGCTCTTTTCCTATCTCTGCTCTAAAGGGTTTACATTTATATCTTAAGGAGAGTTTGTAAAAAGTTGAAGGACAGAAACTCAATAATGCATTTTTTGTTACAGAATTTATCAGTTAAAAAGTGTCTTAACAATCTACGTACATATGTGTGGAAGCAAGGGAGAGAGCTCATTGCCGATGTCTGTTCTAAAGGTTTATAAGAAAACCACGTTAATCTGGTTGTAGATCATTCAGAAGGCTTTCGAAATACATATCAAAACATTGGTTAGTTCCTTCAAGAACTCGAAGGCAATCTATGATACAATAAGACCCGATAAAAGGGACAAATTTCCACAAAATATACCCTCTTATATGAAAAATTTGCTCACGGTTTTGCTTCTAGTTTCTACGCCATAGTTGCTGGGACTTTCACTTCTATTAGAAGTAAAAAATCTCAAGTTTTTGGAAGAAGTTTTGAAGTAAATAAGGAATACTAGGCAAGTTTGTGTTCATTGTCCACACAAGGAAAGTTTTTGCTTTTTACATGTGGAAAGATTTGAGTTATTTTTATTGCCTAAGACTAAATTTGTATGCTTTCAGAAAGTTATAAAAAGCTTTAAATATCAGTTTAAAAGTGTCTCAACAGAGAGAGAGAGAGAGAAAGCAAGATAATCAAACGAGTCTGCTCCAAAAAGTTAACATTTATATCTTAAGGAGAGTTAGTACTCGACTTAGTAGTTGCTATAGTTCATTCTGAAAACCTTCGAAATAAAATAGTGCCGTCAACACAGTCTCCAATGTTAATTATATAAACGTGTTTCATAAAGTGTTCTTGTTTTATTTCATGGCTTTTTCTTAAGATCCTCTACCCAACCTGTATAGTAATTTTCAATTAGTTTCTGCTAATATTACTTCGGTTTTTTTCTCTCTCTCTCTTTACAAGCACTTACGCATAATAAAAGTAATTCTTTTTTATATAAAAAGAAACATATAGTATATGTTATAAAATAAAATGCATTTTCTAAGTTTAATTTAAAAACTGCATAATAAAACTGAAATTTTTTATTTTTTCACTTGGTCTATAAAAATAAGCTAGAAGCTAGATGAGAATTTATTTGGCAGCACAATAATAAATAAATAGTTTAAACGTTTTTATAAAGTACCCTACCTGTCATAGTGTTGGTATGTCAAAAAAGAGGACTAAGTGTTAGGGGAGTTACAAATTTGTTTTGTTACCCTACCTCTTTATACTTAGATAAAAGTGTTTTAGGGGATTGTTTGTAACAACCAAGCATAAAAACTATAAAGACTGGTACCACCTTTATTAAAAAATCTGCTGAAATGATTTAATGATGTCCGTCCGTCTATCCAGTTTTTTATGTATATATAGCTTAGGAATAGGACCCTTATGCCAGCAATGTTCTCTACTATTAGTTTGACTTTTCTAATTACAATCAAAACTAATTGTCGCATATGTTTGCAACAACCAAACAAACCCTCGTATATTCATATGCCTTTATATAGGTCGCTAAAAAAATAGCAATTTTTTTTAAAATTTTTGTTTCGACACAGAAAAAAAAAACGTAAAAAGAAGAAATCACGCATATAAAAAATTAACTTAAATGAATTTCTCATTATGACGTGCATTTTACATTTCGCACGGTATGTGGTAAATTGAAAAAAGGGATTTTTTTCCTTGAGTCGTTGCATCTTCTTATTATTTTTATTTTCTTACGCGATTGTGTTTTTTTCCTTATAGCTTTATTTGGGCTGCTGTTTATAAGTGAATATAAGCAGAAAAAAAAACAAAAGCAACCAGTGTACGATTGAGTGAGTGAATTGGTATAATTTTATGCTGGGGTTATTTGTTTTAGCCTTAAAATAAAGGAAACACATACTAAGAAATACATACATAAACATATAGACATACTATGTGTTGGCTACGTAAAAGACCCAGCAGTTCTAGGTGACTGTCCTTAATTTGTGGTTTTATACTCCATTGAAGAAAGTCAGTTGCCTAACTATAGTAATAAGAATTAACATATTTTTGGTTGGAATATTAACTTAGTCTACACTTTATAAACGACTACATTTTAGTTTACTGGGAGACACTAAAGTGACAATTGATTACTTGTTGAATTACCAGTAATATGTTAATAAACTAAATTTATGTAAAACATAGTATTTAGAGATACTTTGACTAAACTTTAGATCACTTAGTAACACTAAAGTGAGAACTAACTCTCTGCTAGATTACCTGTGGTATGTTAAGTAGTCAAAATACCAAAAATACTCTAGATTATCCGTATTGTGTTAAGTAATCGAAAAACTTCTTTTGCTATTAATAAGAATACATAAATATAAATAAATTGAAGTCATAAATTGTAGTTCTCTAGCCCATTTAAAAAATGATACCTAGACCACTTTCAAACCTTCTAGTTTGTAGTTTCCTTTCCATGCTTCAAAGATTTCTACTAGATGTTTTATTTCTTTTTGTTATTTTTCATCTTAATATTAGTTTTAATTCATATGAGTAGGTATGGGTATTTTAGTTTTAGTTTTGTTAATAAGCGTGGGTTTAACTATATTGACTAAAAGTTTTTACTATGGGGGTATGGTAGAGATGAGACAAGTGTCATATATTACTTAAGTAGAAGTAATAAAAGCAGGATCAAGCCACAAAACTATGTGGAATGTTATTTATTGGTGGGAATAATATACTATATTTTGTTTTTCAAATTGTTGCAACATTTTAAAGAACAAATTTAAATAATTACTTTTTGGCTGCCCATAACGAAGGTTGTTAGTAAGTTTAATGGGATTAAGGCTTTAAAAATTTTACAACAACAAATTTTTATTAAGGTCCTTCTAGAAATCTAAGGCAATTTAAGGTACAATTGGACTTGGCGAAAGTCTAAAAATTTCCACGATAAAGAATAAATCTGAAGTTTAGAAGTGGACAAAGAATATGGGCTGGATTAGTCCATTGACCATACAAGGAAACGTTTTGCTATTTATAAGTTAAAAGTGAGTTGAGTTTTTTATGCGTAAAAGTATCTTTTCTAAATTGTTTATGCGCTCAGAGAGTTATAAAAAGCTTTAAATATGGTATTTACGTACATATGTGTGGAAGCAAGGGATGTCTGTTCTAAAGGTTTATAAGAAAACCACGTTAAACTGGTTGTAGATCATTCAGAAGGCTTTCGAAATACATATCAAAACATTGGTTAGTTCCTTCAAGAACTCGAACGCAATCTATGATACAATAGGACCCGATAAAAGGGACAAATTTCCACAAAATATACCCTCTTATATGAAAAATTTGTTCACGGTTTTGCTTCTAGTTTTTACGCCATAGTTGCTGAGACCTTCACTTCTATTAGAAGTAAAAAATCTCAAGTTTTTGGAAGAAGTTTTGAAGTAAATATGGAATACTAGGCAGGTTTGTGTTCATTGTCCACACAAGGAAAGTTTTTGCTTTTTACATGTGGAAAGATTTGAGTTATTTTTATTACCTAAGACTAAATTTGTACGCTCTCAGAAAGTTATAAAAAGCTTTAAATATGGAGTACAAGTGCTTCAATGAAAGCTAAAATCGATCAGTTTAAAAGTGAACTTATGTATGAGTAGCAACAAGGGAAAGAGCTCTTTGCGCGATCTCTGTTCTAAAGGTTTATTAGAAAACAATATTAAACTAGTTATCATAAATATCTTGAAGATCATTCAGAAGGCTTTCGTATAACAACTTCGGTTAGCTCTTTCAAGAATTCTAAGATACAATTCAAGATACAATAGGACCTGACAAAGGGAAATATTTCCACATAATATACCCTCTTTAACGAAAGAGTTTTTCATTGGTTTACTTCTAGTTTCTACGCCACAGTTGCTGGGACTATCACTTCTATTAGAAGTAAAAACATCTTAAGTTTTGAAGTGGAAGAGGTTTTAAAGTAAATATGGAATACTTTGATAGGATATGTTCATTGGCAAGTTTTGCTTAAGGCCATCTTCTCTAAATCTTTCACGCTCTCAGAGAGTTATAAAAAGCATTAAATATGGGATCCAAGTGCTTCTATGAAAGAGTAATTGATCAGTTTAAAAGTAAGCTTAAGTATGTGTAGAAGCAAGGGAAAGAGCTCTTTGCCGGATCACTGTTCTAAAAGTTTATTAGAAAACAATGTTATACTGGTTAACATAGACATATTGTAGATCATTCAGAAGGCTTTCGAAATACATATCACAACTTCGGTTAGCTCCTTCTAGAATTCTACGCCAATCTAAGATACCAAGGGAGCATATTTCCACAAAACCTTCCTTCTTTAACGAAAAAGTTTTTCACTGTTTTGTTCCTAGTTTCTATGCCACAGTTATAAAGACTTTCACTTCTGGCTTCTTACAGCTGATTAGGCATTAATTTTGGTTACCTATAATATATGTATTTAGTGTGTGACAATCACAACTTTCCCAAACATATTTATTTTATTAAGCTAATCAAACTAATCTTATCAGTCTAAGACCTAAAATACTTATTTTGAAAATTTTATTTTAATTATTTCTTTCCTTTGCTTAAAACACTAAGTGCTTGCTTCTTAAGTCTTTTGTTTAACCTGCACTACCGGCCACTGTTACTCCTAAATCGACAAAATAAGAAAACTTTAGATTTTTTTATAACATTTTAATATACTTGTATTTTTTATATTACTTCTTACTTAAATTAATTGTTATCTATTTTTATGGCTTTTATAAGTCCGGTGATATCTTGATTAATTTCTTTCAAAAGCAAAAAAATTAAAAATAAAAAAAGAAATCAACACACAACATTATTCCTCTCATTTGTCGGTACATTTAAAATATTTAGACATTTTTGTTTTACATCACATTTAAAGCATATAAATTATCAAGTTAAGAACGAATGAAGAGGAAAAAAAAAAACAAAATTATGCACGCAAACCCTAGTTGAAACTAAAACTGTGAAAGAAAACAGAACAGAACGTTAAGAAATACAAAACATTTGTACAAAAAATTACATTTAAATGTCAACCACTCAAAAAGAAATAATAAAAGAGAGAAAAAAAAAGCGAGCGATCTGGGCCCATGAATTTCATTCTTATCGGTTACTTAAGTAATGCGGAAATGGCCAAAAAGACATTATGTCAAAAAAAAAGTTGCTATACAAAAAAACTAAAAAAATGAAAACCGTAAAATAACAACACACTAACACTACAACAGCAATAAACGAGAACAATGTACATTTACTTTAAAAAATATATAAATGTATGACGGTATACAAATGTATGTATATTTTGGTTGTATGTATATATAAAATGTATGATCGCTATGTTGTTTGTTTATATGTATAAGTAGTATGTTGCAAGACAACGAGGACATGCAATAAGCATATGTCTTGTCAAACTGATAAACAGAAATTTTATTGACATTACCACAGTAACAGCCAAAAGAATAAGAAAATAAAAACGAAATTTTAACAGAAAACTATACTTGTACATACGTATGTATGTAAGTATCTAAAGAAAATAATACAACTAAAACTAAAGAAAATAAATAAACTTAAAATAAATGTAAAATAAAGATTACTCTTTTTTAAGTTTTTGTTTTCGTTTTTTTATTATTTTGGTTTATTCTGATGTTTTTAATGTTAAAACAAATCCCAAGACAAATGAGTGTTTTTGTTTGTTTTTTCATCGTTACGTTCTTTTGTCATCTTATAGGAAAAACAGCAAATTATTCAGAAAAAAAAATAACAAAACAGGGAAAATCGAGAACAATTGCATAAAATCTAACTAAAAAGTCATACAAATTTATATTGTTTTCTGAATATTGCTAAGAGAAATAAAAAACGGTTGTTGTTCTTGTTAAGTTGTAAGTAAGGACTGTGGTTAATAAAATTTATTTAAAACATACATATCTTGGGAAGTATAGATCGAATATATGATACTCTATAATTATTATTTAAATGTTTATTTTTCTCTTCAACAGATATCTTATTACTGAGAGTTACTTCCTAGCAAGGGAACTTTTTATATAGAAAATTGCTTTGTAGCAGAGCAACTTTTTCTAAAGAATAGTGATCTGTAACAGAGCAACTTTTTAAAAGAAAATTGCTCTCTAACTGAGCAACTTTTCTAAGGAAAATAGCTCTCTAATGGAGCAACTTTTTCTTTAAAGTAAAGTAAAGTGATCTGCAACAGAGCAACTTTTTCTAAAGAAAAGGGGTCTGTAACTCTGTTACAGATCTGTAGCTCTGTTACAGAGCAAATTTTTCAATAAACAGAGCAACTTTTTCTATATAAAAGTGCTCTGTAACAGAGCAACTTTTCCTATAAAAAAGTACTCTGTAACAAAGCAACTTTTTGTAACAGAACAACTTTTTCTACAGAAAATTGCTCTGCAACAGATCAACTTTTTGTACAGAAAATTGCTCTGTAACAGAGCAACTTTTTCTAAAGAAACTTGCTCTGTAATAAAGCAACTTTTTTGTAAAGAAAGTAACTCTGTAACGGAGCAACTTTTTCTAAAGAAACTTGCTCTGTAACAAAGCAACTTTTTTGTAAAGAAAGTAGCTCTGTAACAGAGCAACTTTTTCTAAAGAAACTTGCTCTGTAACAGAGCAACTTTTTCTAGAGAAACTTGCTTTGAAACAGAGTAACTTTTCCGAAAGAAACTTGCTCCGTAACAGAGCAACTTTTCATAAAGAAACTTGCAGAAAATTGCTCTGTAACAGAGAAAATTTTTTTAAAGAAAATTGCTCTGTAACAGAGCAACTTTTTCTCAAGAAACTTGCAACTTTTTCTAAAGAAACTTGCTCTATAACTGAGACACTTTTCCTAAAGAAACTTGATCTACAACAGAGCAAATTTTCCTAAAGAAACTTGCTCTGTAATAGATCAACTTTTTCCAAATAAACTCGTTCTGAAACAGTGCAACTTTTCTTAAAGAAACTTGCTCCGTAACAGAGCAACTTTTCCTAAAGAAACTTGCTCTGTAACTGAGCAACTTTTGCTAAAGAAACTTGCTCTGTAACAGAGCAACTTTTCCTAAAGAAACTTAACAGAGCAACTTTTTGTAAATAAAACTGCTCTTTTGTCGGTTAGAAATGAAAATTTTCAAAAAAAAAAAAAAATTATCTGTTACAAAAACTATTGCTCTATTTCCAGAACAGTGGCTGTCAACAGACGGACAGTTGCATCGATTTTAGCAATAATATCACAATTTTGAAACAATTTTTAGATCAACCATAGATTTCAACACTAGTGCTAACATTTCCTAACCTTAAAACAAAAAAAGTCAAAATGTAAAACTTTAAAGTTTAAAACATGTGTATATTTTAAATTTTTATTATTATTTTTTAACTCCTTTTTACCTTCAAAATAAGAAAATAAGAAATAAAAAACCCAAAAGTCAAACAGAAAAAAACTAATTCAAAAAATATACAAACTCACAAGAAATCACCGAAAAACAGCAACAAATATAAATGGCAAAAAACGTGTCTTGCGTATAACTGTGCATCACGAATTATGACCGTAAACAGCTAAAAAGGCGTTTGCAAGGCTAAGTTTAGTTTATTCCTCTTGCGAGTACTAGTAGTAGTAGTTGTTGCAAGCTTTATTTTTCCCGATTTTTGTTGTTGTTTGCTTCATCTTTTTGCTTGTTTCCCTTTCGCTACGTTTATGCACATGTCTAAAGCCTGAGCTGAGCTTGTGTGTAGTCTTATTGTTGTTGTTTTTAAATGATATGCGTTTTCAATAAATTTGGCAAATTTTCAACTTAAGGCCAAATATATTTAAATAAACCAAACATTTATACTTGTTGTATATTGCTCTTACATACATACATATTGTTTTATTCAGCTAAAAACTTGTGTTGCAACAAGTGATTTTTTTTTATTTAATGGTTGTTGACTTTTCAAAGGTATTTTTTTGTTTTGGTGAGTGTGTGTATGTGTGTTTATTCTGGAGCAAGTGAAATTCTTTTGTTTGGGTGAATGTATGTTAACTCTTCTAAGTATGTGTGTGTGTGTATGGTTTATTGAAATTCTTAAGGGAAATTTTAATTAATATAATAAAGTAGAATTGTAATTTATTTGCTATAAATTTCTTTGGAGCTTTTATAAACTGTTTAAATTATAGTTAAGGAATTTATACATTTAATCTGTGTAATGAGTTGGTCATATTCCAGTCTTGCTTAACTAATACTCCATTTAGATTAAGTTCATAGTTTGCTTCAAATTCAGACTAATATTAGAATTATTAAATTTTTCAAGATATAGAATTGAACAACCGCTTTCCAAATTAATTTAGTTTTTTGTACAGAAACATGAATACAATTGTTATAATATATGAACTGGAAATTGTCTTAAGATCCATATATACTAAAGATACAATGAGAAATTTCTAAAAAAATGTTTTGCTTTTATTTTGATTAAAAGTATTGATCATTATTAGCTATGACTTTTATTTATCTTTCGGGCAATATATGGATTCCATCTGATTCCTAGAGAGAGTGTTCTGTATTGATTGAAACAAATAGTAGTTGAACGGGACAGGGTTTTGCCTATAAGGCGAGGGTGCCAAAATTTCCCAACAACTTCTTTCTGAATAGTTTTGATGAGATATTGCAACATGTGTCCGAATGCTATCATTACAGAATTTTGAATGTCTTTCGGTCAATGTTCTGTTCAGCTTATAAAAGTTAAGGCCGTTATCGCCGCACCAAATCATAGCAAGTATTGATACAGTTAAAACAACTTGCGAATCTTCCTTCAAGATCTCTCGGCTTCAATCCTGCTGTTCAAAAAATGTTTTGAAATTGCTGCTTGAAAAGCTTTTTATGATTTTACAAGCACTTCTTGGCTTTGACAACAATCCTCAGGAAATAATGCCTACAATTCCCGATCTTTATTAACTAGGTTAGGTTAGTCATATTCATAAAAAATTAAGCTGACAGAAGAAATGCTGTTTTTTTCTTGGAAAATTGCCATTTTTATATAATTTGAATAAGAACGGATATTTTAGCATAGAACTTGGTTCTCACACCAAAACAATTTTCTTTAAAAATAATCTAAATATTAAAGGATTAAATTTAAAACCAAAAATATTCTACTACAATTCTTGAGCAATTTTTTTTAATTACAAAAACCATCAACTAACTAAAAACCTTTAAAAATAAAATCCGAAAAAAATACAACTATTTCTCTACAACCATATTTAAGAAATAAAATACATTAAAAACCACTTTTATATAACAATGTTTATATAAAAATATTTTTTTAAACATTAACAACACCATATTTAAGATGGTTTTCACACGCAACTTAAACAACAAAAAAACTACAGAACAACTACAACAACAACAACAAATTTAGGCATCTTCACATAAAATTCACAATAACAAAAATTAAAATAAAAAATAAACGTAAAATACTTGACTTTAACTTGTCCATCTTTTACCGAAAAAAGCCAAGTTTCCGAGAGGAAGAAAAAAAAAATGTACAAAAAGGATCGATATGTAGTAAAAGACACACATAGATGATACTGCTGCTGCTGCTTACAAAAAAAGTGTGTATTAAAATGTATATATATTTTGCATATATGCGTGCGTGCATAGTTGACATACCTACGCATGCAACGCATCAGCGACAGCCATCAAAAGTCGACAATTTAAAAGAACGAAAAAATAAAAAGATATATATAAAAACAACAACATCAACTAAAATATAGCAAAACTGAAACCCTTAATAAAAAAAAAAATAAATAAAACGAAATACTCTTACAAGTATGAATGATGTTTCTACTACTACTAAAACTACTCCACTGTATACTAAGGATATGGTTGCCACAATAAAGAACATGGTAGCTGATCATAACAAAACTACAAACAGTAACAGTAAGAAAACTAAACAACAGCATCATCATAATGATCTTCATCATCATCGTAGTTATATTACAAACATTCATACATACATAGGTATAAGATGAAAAAAAAGTATCGTAACTTAAGCAAAGTTACCAATAAAGCAAATTTATTATAATTTTATCCCTGCGGCCCATTAATACATCTTCAAAAAAAGATTTAAAGCATTGCATGTGCACTGTAGTTTAGGTTGTCCCTTAAAATTATATTGTGAAACGGCAGCTATAAATGTTTGGGGTAACTATTACTACCAGGGTGATCGATTTTTTCTGCGCTATAACTTTTTAGAGTCAATTTAGATACATTTTGTAATTTAGTATTTTTTCTATAAACTTTTTTAAAAACTAAGGTCGCGACATATACAGCTACAAAGAAAATTGGGGGTTTACAACATTTTTGGTAGCGAAATGAGATATATTGGTCTGATTTGTAAATAAAGTTCAGTTTGCATTTCTTATCACCTTCAAGACCCTTCTCATATATAAGTTTGTAATAATATAAATTCTGGATCCTGTCTGTCTGTATGACTTTTAAATTCAATTTTCTGTAGGTCCCAGAAATCTTTGCGATCTAAGTCTTCAAAAATTCCATAAGACATGCTTTTGAGATGTTTCCTATAAAAAATCAGCAAAATCGGTCCGAAAATAAAGGATATATGAGCAAAAATTTTAGACAACCTCTGAAAATTTCTTCGAAAAATTAGTATATTTTTAAGGGACATCCTAATAAACTTATACATTCACAATTACACACACATGTATTTGTAAAACTCTCTCATACATAGCCCAGCTGTTCTGAAGATGCAAAACAACTTTGGTCAATGGTTCATCACCTTTTTTGGTTCTTTTAAACCTTTTTACTTTTGTCATTGAAGAAAAGTAATCAATTACAGTGATAATTGATCATTTGTAATGGATTTAATGTGACAATTATTTTGACTGCTTCTAGGAATGAAGATGAAAATTTTCTTTTCAAGAACATCAATTCTTAGAAAGGGTGATATGGGTGATCGACATTATACTAGTAAGAGGTGCCATGAGCATTACGTTAACGAAAAGCTCAAGAAATTTTACAATTTATCCTTTTAATCGAATAATCAAATCGGCTTTACTCACATCCGAGTAGATGTTATTTTAAGACGAATTGACTAAAGTCGGTTACAGAACTTGTACAGAACAGATATTGTCATGGTGTGTGATATATTGGTTCCAATATGGGATGTAAACTAAGATACAAAACAGGTCAAGGTCAAGGATCAACATTGAAAACATGGAAATCGAAATATATATAAGGTTCAATATCGGACAGTATTGGACTGTAAAAAAGTCATGACTGAATACCCTTAAAGTGGTGAACTCTTTATCATATGGGTACCAAGACACTCAAGGATATTTGATAATGGAAAAGTGAATGTACTTGCTATAAAGTAGAACTGTTCAAGGATATGAAAACTGAGTTAAAAACATAGGCGAGAGATTTCCGCTTAAAATATGTATAGGGTGACCCAAATACAGTACAGAGCAGATATTGTCGTGAAGTGTGAGATATTGGTTCCAATACGGGGTGTAAATTAAGATACATAACAGGTCAAGGTCAAGGATCAACATTGAAAATACGGAAATCGAGATATATATATAAGGTTAAATCTTGGACTGTAAAAAAGTCATGACTGAATACCCTTAAAGTGGTGAGCTTTTCGTCATATGGGTACCAGGACACTCAAGGATATTCGATAATGGAAAAGTGAATGTACTTGCTATAAAGTAGAACTGTTCAAGGATATGAGGACTGAGTTAAAGTGGCGAGAGATTTCCACTTAAAATATGTATAGGGTGACCCAAATAAGAAGATAACCAGACACTTCCTCTGTTGAGCAATTTAGAGGTTAATATGATGGTACATATTCTTAGTGGACTACAGGCATAACTATAAAATATTGTATAATTCGATTCAGATCAATGTAATAGAGAGTACAGTGAAATGCCGAAACACTTGCACTGTCATTTGCCAGGCTTTCAGTTGAAATAAGTGATCATACACTGACTGAAAATTTTTGAAGAACTACCTATTTAAAGTTTCTAAGTATTGGACGATATTATAGATCCCTTTATAAGGGGTTTCAAACAAAATTTTCATAATTCCTTTCACATATCTCTCTACAAAGTTTCTCCATCAATATTTCTCTCGAAAAGAAAGCATAATAGGCTCGATAACGGCCTAAATGCATTTTTTTATGACAGTAACCTAAACTAACCTCCTTCTAGCGAAATCATATATTAAAATATGTGCTCATCTTTATCATCCCTTAATGATAGTAAAACTCTTTAGATTGGGATATGCTTCCCCAGTCTGCAGGGTCATGCATAACGCAATACACATACACATCCCAGTGTAACTTCATGAGTGTTTTTCTCTTAAAAGATTTTAGTTCGTTATTTTTTTTCTTACATTTTTTTACAGGATTTTTTTTTCTACTCTCGTATTTTGTTCGAGGGATTTAAGAAACATTGTTGCCCATATAGATATACACTATATAGTTTTATTTTTCTTTCATTATACTGATTTTATGCATTGGTTGCAAAAAATTTGTACGTCTGTCTGTCTGTTGGCTTTTATTAAGATTTTTTTTCTCTTCCTTTTATTTTATTTTTAATCAGCATTCATATCAGCAGCAAACATTAAAAGCGCATTAGTGAGCTTACATTATACTTTGATATCAATAAAACTAAGAAGAAATAACCCAAAAAACATAAAACAATTTTAAATATTGTATATAAAAAAATACGTATAAGAACAATATACATACGTAGAGATGACTTTAACATACTTTGATTTTGAAATGTTTTGTTGATATAAAATAAAGTAATAAACTTAAGTTTTTAAATAACTAAAATTGAGGAAACTCTTTTTAAGGTCTTGTTGGGGTGGTAGGGTTGTAGAGAGAGAGAGAGAGAGAGAGAAAGTTGGTTGTAGTAATATAAAGAATATCTTATCATATTTAGGTAAACGTGTATGACCTTTTTGAAGAAATAAACAAAAAACTGTTTGTGTCTTAAGTCTTTTGTTTATTTGTATAGTATGGCTGAGAATTTTGCATTGAAGTTTTTTAAAAATATTAAAATAATTAACAAAGTTTATTTGCTTAGTCTTAGGCAGATTTTTTTTATATATGTTGTAGACAGATAAATGTGTCGGTATATTGTACTGATAAAGGTTTAAAGTTTGGCTGTACTAATATGAAATTTGTACTTCATTAATATGTAAATCCTAACTTTGTTATTGAACAATATAATATAAATTAAACCTTAACATAAAAGTGTTACATTTTCACCTTTTGCTTAAAAAACAAAAGACTTAAGCAACAAACCCTTTTCTTTGTAATAATATGCATAATATTAAAAACAACACACACACACATTTTTTTCTCACAAATAATTGTTATTTATGCAACTAAAAGAGTATTTTGTAAAACTACCTTGCATGCAAATATGTTTATAACTTTAAAAGTTAAATCATATCTAGTCTTAAAAATCAATCAGATGCATATCATCGCATCCTCTATACACAATTTAGCCTTAAACAATAATTTTAATGACTATGCTAAAAAATAAAAATTTATTTTTTCTTATTTTCTTTCTGTTTTTGTTGTTTTAAATTTAACATGACTAATTGCAACTAGTAAAGTTTCTAGCTTGAAAAGCAAAATGTAAAAAAAAAACGAAATTATCTTTACGAAAAATTGACCTTCAGCAAAGAGCAAACAGCGAACGAGAGACAAAAAAATTATGAAAAATAACAAAGTTAATGTTAAGATGCTACGTATATGTCTATACTGTCCCCTGTCCACAATATCGATAATTAATCAAATATACATGAAAACCAGCTGCATTTATTGCATGTTACGCGGTAGTAATATTTTGCATAAAAATTATCTTAAAGCTACAGCATACACACATTTAGTTACTTACTTTATTTTTCAACTATCCTTTATGAATATGTATGTATGTTTTGTATGCATACTTGTAGTATGCACTTTTTTATTTTTTGTTTAACACTAGAAAATATTACTTGCTCTGTAATAAATAAGTCAATTATAAAAATATATATATAGTTTTTTTCTTACTTTTTTTTTTGATTTTTGTTCAACTGAAAAATTCGTTCATGATAAAGATTTATGAGTGACTTAAGAATAGACAATAAAGTATGTTTAGTTTTTTTTTTTGTAGGATTTATTTTATTTTAGCCTTAAGTGTTTTTCTTGTAATAGCTAAAAGTGAAAAAGTGTAAATTTTATTTTTGTTGTTGCTATAAATGATCTATATATAACAATTTATTGTTCATCATAATAGTTCTGCTTGTAAAGGCTAACAAGAGTTAAGTTTAAAAAATATTGTTAGTATTGACTTGGTATTATTGGGATATGTATCACAATTGAAGTTTCAAATGTTTAAAGGAAATTTATTGTATTTTTTTCTGTATATTTTCTAAGCTGTTAGTTTAGTAATAGAAGTAAAATTTAAGGTTTACATCGATGGTCATGGATTGTCACCTTTTAACGATATATAACAGGACAATTTGAAATAACAAAATGGTTACTCAGTACTGTTGCATTTTTTCCTACACTTTGGTATCGAAAAATGATGTTATATCCCATGAACATATTGCTAAATAGTTCACTATGTTGTCAATATATTAGTCAACAGATTGGCCATGAGATTAACCAATATACTAATCATCAGACTAGTCCCTACTTAATAGACTAGTCAATAGAATAGTCCAGTTCAGTTCTAGCTCAGTTCTAGTTCAGTTCTAGTTCAGTTCTCAGTTCTAGTTCAGTTCTAGTTCAGTTCTAGTTCAGTTCTAGTTCAGTTCTAGTTCAGTTCTAGTTCAGTTCTAGTTCAGTTCTAGTTCAGTTCTAGTTCAGTTCTAGTTCAGTTCTAGTTCAGTTCTAGTTCAGTTCTAGTTCAGTTCTAGTTCAGTTCTAGTTCAGTTCTAGTTCAGTTCTAGTTCAGTTCTAGTTCGTTCTAGTTCAGTCTAGTTCAGTTCTAGTTCAGTTCTAGTTCAGTTCTAGTTCAGTTCTAGTTCAGTTCTAGTTCAGTTCTAGTTCAGTTCAGTTCAGTTCTATTCAGTTCTAGTTCAGTTCTAGTTCAGTTCTAGTTCAGTTCTAGTTCAGTTCTAGTTCAGTTCTAGTTCAGTTCTAGTTCAGTTCTAGTTCTAGTTCAGTTCTAGTTCAGTTCTAGTTCAGTTCTAGTTCAGTTCTAGTTCAGTTCTAGTTCAGTTCTAGTTCAGTTCTAGTTCAGTTCTAGTTCAGTTCTAGTTCAGTTCTAGTTCAGTTCTAGTTCAGTTCTAGTTCAGTTCTAGTTCAGTTCTAGTTCAGTTCTAGTTCAGTTCTAGTTCAGTTCTAGTTCAGTTCTAGTTCAGTTCTAGTTCAGTTCTAGTTCAGTTCTAGTTCAGTTTAGTTCAGTTCTAGTTCAGTTCTAGTTCAGTTCTAGTTCAGTTCTAGTTCAGTTCTAGTTCAGTTCTAGTTCAGTTCTAGTTCAGTTCTAGTTCAGTTCTAGTTCAGTTCTAGTTCAGTTCTAGTTCAGCTCTAGTTCAGTTCTAGTTAAGTTCTAGTTCAGACTAGTTCGTAGACTAGTCAATATACCAGTAAATAGTCCAATTCGTAGACTAGTCTTTATGATAGTCAGTGTAGGCTAGTCCATAGTCCAGTTCACACATAGAAAAAAGATAAAACCCCAGTTAATATGAAACCTTTAAAGAGGTCACCTTGTACAACTCTTTCCTTCAGCTAATACAAAATTTATAGTTTAGCTTAAAAAATTTGCTTTATTAGTTATTGTTTCCCATAAAACATCTAAAAAATATGCCCAATCAATAAAACTAATAATAAACTAAACACCAATTAGACATATATTTATTGATTTTTGCTACATTCCATCAATTATCTAATTAATTATTCAAATTGTATTATTATCAAATATTGTTTTTTCTATTTTGCTTGTTTTTATTTCTGTTATTTCATCCAAAACATTTACGATAAAATTATAAATGTTTATTACAATGATTAAATATTTGTTTATGCTTATTGTATAATTTTCAAATTTAAAATACATACCGAAAAAAACATCTATACATAAAAATAATATTTTAAATACATATAAATATGTGTATTTTTTATAATTTATGCAAATTATTTAAAATAAGCATTTATAAAACTAACACTTGGTTTCTAAATAAAAATAAAAAAATAAATAGCCAAAGAAAAAAAAAAAAAAAAAAAAAAAAAACAAGAATTGTCTGTTGTTGTGGTATTAAAGATTTATAGAAGTTTAACAACTGTGTTATTAAGCGATAAACAATTAATAAATTTCTATTTTAATTAAATGTAAAAAATTTATGAATTAGTAGTAACAACTACTTTGTTAGTGTTTATATAAGATATTAAAAAAGAGAAATATATTTTTTGTTATTAGTATATAAAAACATATTTATTTATTATTCTTTTTTTTTTAATTTTAAAAGATTTTCATTTTATATTTCCATCATCTTCTTAAGCCGACATAAAGTTGACTGTCAGTTTTTAAGTTGGCAAAGTGTTTGACTTGCCACTGTCAGCTTAAATACTAAAAACTGAAACTAAACTAAATAAATTGACATGATGCTTTAGAGAGAGAATGATGTAAAAGATTTTTTTTGTAAAATATTAAAGCTAGTTTAATGTTGATGCATTTTAGTTAGTGGTAATAATGCTATAAATATTTTTTAAACTTTTAATTTCAAATAAAATAATAAAAAAATCAACCTGTTTAAATTTGACATATTTGAATGTTGTTTCTTTGTTGAGAGTTTGATTGATTATGAAATTAATTTAAAAGGTTTAGAAATTAACAAAATGAGTAATTCATAAATTCGGTGGTTTTTCGAAAAGTTATTAATATTTTGCTTCTCCTCCAATGTTTGTTTATGTAAAAGATACAGTCTTGTTTATAGCCTATTCCACAGTATAGTCTATAGTTAAGTCTATAGTCTACTCTATAGTCTAGTCTATAGTCTAGTCTATAGTCTAGTCTATAGTCTAGTCTATAGTCTAGTCTATAGTCTAGTCTATAGTCTAGTCTATAGTCTAGTCTATAGTCTAGTCTATAGTCTAGTCTATAGTCTAGTCTATAGTCTAGTCTATAGTCTAGTCTATAGTCTAGTCTATAGTCTAGTCTATAGTCTAGTCTATAGTCTAGTCTATAGTCTAGTCTATAGTCTAGTCTATAGTCTAGTCTATAGTCTAGTCTATAGTCTAGTCTATAGTAGTCTATAGTCTAGTCTATAGTCGCTAGTTAGTCTATAGTCTAGTCTATAGTCTAGTCTATAGTCTAGTCTATAGTCTAGTCTATAGTCCTAGTCTAATAGTCTATAGTCGTCATGTCTAGTCCTATAGTCTAGTCTATAGTCTAGTCTATAGTCTAGTCTATAGTCTAGTCTATAGTCTAGTCTAGAGTCTAGTCTATAGTCTAGTCCTATAGTTAGTCTATAGTCTAGTCTATAGTCTAGTCTATCGTCTAGTCTATAGTCTAGTCTTAGTTAGTCTATAGTCTAGTCTATAGTCTAGTCTATAGTCTAGTCTATAGTCTAGTCTATAGTCTAGTCTATAGTCTAGTCTAGTCTAGTCTATAGTCTAGTCTATAGTCTAGTCTATAGTCTAGTCTATAGTCTAGTCTATAGTCTAGTCTATAGTCTAGTCTATAGTCAGTCTATAGTCTAGTCTATAGTCTAGTCTATAGTCTAGTCTATAGTCTAGTCTATAGTCTAGTCTATAGTCTAGTCTATAGTCTAGTCTATAGTCTAGTCTATAGTCTAGTCTATAGTCTAGTCTATAGTCTAGTCTATAGTCTAGTCTATAGTCTAGTCTATAGTCTAGTCTATAGTCTAGTCTATAGTCTAGTCTATAGTCTAGTCTATTAGTCTAGTCTATAGTCTAGTCTATAGTCTAGTCTATAGTCTAGTCTATAGTCTAGTCTATAGTCTAGTCTATAGTCTAGTCTATAGTCTAGTCTATAGTCTAGTCTATAGTCTAGTCTATAGTCTAGTCTATAGTCTAGTCTATAGTCTAGTCTATAGTCTAGTCTATAGTCTAGTCTATAGTCTAGTCTATAGTCTAGTCTATAGTCTAGTCTATAGTCTAGTCTAGTATAGTCTAGTCTATAGTCTAGTCTATAGTCTAGTCTATAGTCTAGTCTATAGTCTAGTCTATAGTCTAGTCTATAGTCTAGTCTATAGTCTAGTCTATAGTCTAGTCTATAGTCTAGTCTATAGTCTAGTCTATAGTCTAGTCTATAGTCTAGTCTATAGTCTAGTCTATAGTCTAGTCTATTAGTCTAGTCTAGGCTAGTCTATAGTCTAGTCTATAGTCTAGTTTTATAGTCTAGTCTATAGTCTAGTTTAGTCTAGTCTAGTCTATAGTCTAGTCTATAGTCTAGTCTATAGTCTAGTCTATAGTCTAGTCTATCTAGTCTATAGTCTAGTCTATAGTCTAGTCTATAGTCTAGTCTATAGTCTAGTCTATAGTCTAGTCTATAGTCTAGTCTATAGTCTAGTCTATAGTAGTCTAGTCTATAGTCTAGTCTATAGTCTAGTCTATAGGTCTAGTCTATAGTCTAGTCTATAGTCTAGTCTCTAGTCTAGTCTATCTAGTCTAGTCTGGTCTATAGTCTAGTCTATAGTTTAGTCTATAGTTTAGTCTATAGTCTAGTCTATAGTCTAGTCTATAGTCAAGTCTATAGTCTAGTCTATAGTCTAGTCTATAGTCTAGTCTATAGCAGTGATGCCAGGAGATTTTTTTCAGAAATCCCTACGCTTATGAGAAAAAATCCCTTTTTTTCCCTACACCCACTTTTTATTTTCCCTACATTTTTCCCTACACTACTTTTTTCCATTTTTTTCAAAGTTTATCTTAAAAAAATACAAAAATAACATCAAAAACTAAAATATTAGCTCCGTTTTATAATATACATTTATATATATGTATTTTTTTTTAATTTTTAGGAATGAAATTTCTAGAATTTAAATTTTTAAATTTTTTTCTTTCAATTTTACATCATACAAATCTTCCAATCCTGACTCTTCAGTTAAGATTAAAAAAAACAATTGAAAGATTTATGGCAGTATATCGAATCGTGATAAAACTTTATTTTATGTGCCTCCAACAAAAAAAAAATTCATAAAATAATTATTTTAAATAAGGTTTACTTTTGCGTTTACTTTTTGCGGTTTACTTTTATAAATTTTCAGAACATTAAATTAATTTTTTCAATCCTGAGTTACTGCATTAAGCCCCCGACTACTCTATCTATAAGGAGTCAGAATATATCGCCCTACAGGATTGGCATAATCCAAAAAGTCGTTTCAAGAAAAATGGATATGAATATTTAATGACATTTAACTATTTTTTTAATAACTTTTAAACAAATCAAGGGATTTTAAAAATCCAGATTCAGATAGTTGAAGTTAATATGTTTCTCATCTAAATTGAAATTAAATTTTTAGTTGTCTAATATTCACGAACATGTGGGTTTTTAGTTTTTACGTTTACAAAAAATCGATTTCACATCGAAAATAATAGACATATTTGAAATTTGATAAATCTATATGAAAGATTTTAGTATGTCGTATGTTTTGTAGACCTCAGTTCAAGAAACCCGAATTTTGGATTATGCCAGTCTCGTAACGATATGTAGGTACATATATTACAAGCGGAAGTTTTACTAACGATACACTTAAAACTGATTTCATTTTTAATTTTAAAGATTAATACATAAAAGAGTATATTTTTAGTTGTTAAAAACTATGAAATTGAAAAATCCCTACAATTTGACAATAGTAAGAAATCTTTCCCTTTTTCCCTACACGTGAAATTTTTGAAAAAAATCCCTACAAAAAGGGAAAAATCCCTACACTTGGCATCACTGGTCTATAGTCTAGTCTATAGTCTGAATTTTCAAAGTTTTGCTTAACAAACATTTAACATCTGAAATTTACTTAAAACATTTTCGAGTGTATGTTTTCCAAGTTTATTAAAATTAGTTAATTTTAAGTACTATAATTTGTTTGTCTTTGTTTTTGCAAAAAAACTACTAATTTTGTAATTTGCCTGATGCCTGCAAAGTGTTTAAAAAGTATTATCTTGATCTGGTTTTTCCTTCTGCATTTCAGAAAATTATTCCCGCTGGTGAAAAATATTACTTAAACAGGACTATGTATTTTATGATGAAATTTTCATAAAAAATAATTTTTTTTAAATATTAAAATAAAAAAACTATATATAAAAATAATTTATATTATAATCCCTTTTTGTGTTCATAATTTTCCATACGTCTGATTCTTGTACGGAAGTGCTTAAAGCGACAAATTATTTTACATTATCATTAAACTAAATACAACCTCTTCTTTTAGCTGCCATATATGAGCTTATAGAGACTATAAAGCTTCTGCTCCTACTGTGGCTAAAACCTCTGCACACATACACACACTCGCATGCAGTTGAACAAAGATTTTTATCATTCAGTTCTTAAAAATTTTACTTAAATCACAAAATCAATCTTTAATATAATAAGTGTATATTAAAGGAATGAAAAAAATCATATACACTATGAATTACTACGTTTAACAGGGAATACAAAAACTACTATTTGTATGTAGTATATAATATTTTTATACTTTTACATAATACCATTATTATGTAGCTTCCTTGGCATATAAATTCCTTTGGTGTAATATTAAACAATTGCATTATATGTACTTCAGTTACTCCATGTGTTCGCTCCTCATCTCATCTATATATTTTTCCAATAATTTTTGCATATCAAAACAAAACATGTCTGACAATTTTTTAAGCTTCATGCCTTTTGGCAATAAAAACAAAAACTATGTTGTATGAAAAGATTCTGCAGGAGCAAAAGATGAATATGAAATGTAGATGAAGGAAAAAATATGTAACAAAACACATGTGGAACGCTTTATAGATGAGTTGTAAATATCATGTACAGTGTTTCAGAGTAGAACTGTGTAAAGAGAATTAAAATTTAGGTGATTTGTTTAGATCCAGTCTATTTCTTGTTCAGTTTAAGTTCAGTTCTAGTTCAGTTCTGGTTCAGTTCTAGTTCAGTTCTAGTTCAGTTCTAGTTCAGTTCTGGTTCAGTTCTAGTTCAGTTCTAGTTCAGTTGTGGTTCAGTTCTAGTTCAGTTCTAGTTCAGTTCTAGTTCAGTTCTAGTTCAGTTCTAGTTCAGTTCTAGTTCAGTTCTAGTTCAGTTCTAGTTCAGTTCTAGTTCAGTTCTAGTTCAGTTCTAGTTCAGTTCTAGTTCAGTTCTAGTTCAGTTCTAGTTCAGTTCTAGTTCAGTTCTAGTTCAGTTCTAGTTCAGTTCTAGTTCAGTTCTAGTTCAGTTCTAGTTCAGTTCTAGTTCAGTTCTAGTTCAGTTCTAGTTCAGTTCTAGTTCAGTTCTAGTTCAGTTCTAGTTCAGTTCTAGTTCAGTTCTAGTTCAGTTCTAGTCAGTTCTAGTTCAGTTCTAGTTCAGTTCTAGTTCAGTTCTAGTTCAGTTCTAGTTCAGTTCTAGTTCAGTTCTAGTTCAGTTCTAGTTCAGTTCTAGTTCAGTTCTAGTTCAGTTCTAGTTCAGTTCTAGTTCAGTTCTAGTTCAGTTCTAGTTCAGTTCTAGTTCAGTTCTAGTTCAGTTCTAGTTCAGTTCTAGTTCAGTTCTAGTTCAGTTCTAGTTCAGTTCTAGTTCAGTTCTAGTTCAGTTCTAGTTCAGTTCTAGTTCAGTTCTAGTTCAGTTCTAGTTCAGTTCTAGTTCAGTTCTAGTTCAGTTCTAGTTCAGTTCTAGTTCAGTTCTAGTTCAGTTCTAGTTCAGTTCTAGTTCAGTTCTAGTTCAGTTCTAGTTCAGTTCTAGTTCAGTTCTAGTTCAGTTCTAGTTCAGTTCTAGTTCAGTTCTAGTTCAGTTCTAGTTCAGTTCTAGTTCAGTTCTAGTTCAGTTCTAGTTCAGTTCTAGTTCAGTTCTAGTTCAGTTCTAGTTCAGTTCTAGTTCAGTTCTAGTTCAGTTCTAGTTCAGTTCTAGTTCAGTTCTAGTTCAGTTCTAGTTCAGTTCTAGTTCAGTTCTAGTTCAGTTCTAGTTCAGTTCTAGTTCAGTTCTAGTTCAGTTCTAGTTCAGTTCTAGTCTAGTTCAGTTCTAGTTCAGTTCTAGTTCAGTTCTAGTTCAGTTCTATTTCAGTTCTATGTTCAGTTCTAGTTCAGTTCTAGTTCAGTTCTAGTTCAGTTCTAGTTCAGTTCTAGTTCAGTTCTAGTTCAGTTCTAGTTCAGTTCTAGTTCAGTTCTAGTTCAGTTAGTTCAGTTCTAGTTCAGTTCTAGTTCAGTTCTAGTTCAGTTCTAGTTCAGTTAGTTCAGTTCTAGTTCAGTTCTAGTTCAGTTCTAGTTCAGTTCTAGTTCAGTTCTGGTTCAGTTCTAGTTCAGTTCTAGTTCAGTTCTAGTTCAGTTCTAGTTCAGTTCTAGTTCAGAATTCTAGTTCAGTTCTAGTTCAGTTCTAGTTCAGTTCTAGTTCAGTTCTAGTTCAGTTCTAGTTCAGTTCTAGTTCAGTTCTAGTTCAGTTCTAGTTCAGTTCTAGTTCAGTTCTAGTTCAGTTCTAGTTCAGTTCTAGTTCAGTTCTAGTTCAGTTCTAGTTCAGTTCTAGTTCAGTTCTAGTTCAGTTCTAGTTCAGTTCTAGTTCAGTTCTAGTTCAGTTCTAGTTCAGTTCTAGTTCAGTTCTAGTTCAGTTCTAGTTCAGTTCTAGTTCAGTTCTAGTTCAAAAATAACTTGAAGTCAATTTGATGGATATTAAAATACATTTTAGATACTGTGCACCCGTCATACAAATATTCATAATATTATTTTTGGTGTAAAAATACACTGTAAATAAATCTTACACACATCTACTGGTACTGAAAATCACTTTAAGAAAAATTTAGCAAAATTATGAAAAGAGTAGGAAAAAATAGTTAAATAAGAATAAAAGAAATCATGGCACATGGGTGTTTGATTTTTTTTATTTGCCACGGACATATTTTCTTTTATGTAATATTTCCTTTTATTTTTTATTATTTTTATTTTTTTCTAAATTTATGCAGATTTTGTGCAATGATGCATGCCGTGAATAAACATATTCCGACTGTTAAGCACACACTGCTTGACGCATTGAGCAAAAAAGAAAACTAAACAAAGAAAACAAGCCAAAACCAAACGAACTGCAACATTATTTTGTTACACGTAGCAGCTAAAAACCCAAAACTTTGTACTGTGCACTACGCTAATACGATACGCATGTTAAAACTGCACAAGTTAAGAAAGAAATGAGTAGAATGTATGAGTTTTCTTGTTGCAACAACAAGAATGCAGAAAGCTTAATACTACTTGCTGTATAAAAGATTTTTTGAGGTATTGAAAAATATGATTTACTTTTTTTCCTTTTTGTGAATATTTTTAGCCGAGGGCGCTAGAAATTGGTCTGTTTTATGAAAGTATCTTTAACGTTAAGCGATGTGTTTATTTTTGCTTCCTTTGAGGGATTGCACTATGGGTATGAGAGTTAGATTTCTCACCACAGTAAAAAAGTTCAGTGGGAATTAAGTATACATACTTACAGATATTTTATAGGTTAACGTCGACAGAACTGAACTAGAACTGAACTAGAACTGACTAGACTGAACTAGAAACTGAATAGAAAATGACTAGAACTGAACTAGAACTGAACTAGAACTGAACTAGAACTGACTAGAACGAACTAGAACTGACTAGAACTGAACTAGAAACTGAACTAGAACTGAACAAGAACTGAACAATAAACCCCTGAAAACTAGAACTGAACTAGAACTGACTAGAACTGAAACTAGAACTGAACTAGAACTGAACTAGAACTGAACTAGAACTGCCTTATAACCTAGAACTGGAACTAGAACTACTAGAACTGAACTAGAACTGAACTAGAACTGAACTAGAACTGAACTAGAACTGAACTAGAACTGAACTAGAACTGACTAGAACTGAACTAGAACTAAACTAGAACTGAACTAGAACTGAACTAGAAACTGAAACTGAACTAGAACTGAACTAGAACTGAACTAGAACTGAACTAGAACTGAACTAGAACTGAACTAGAACTGAACTAGAACTGAACTAGAACTGAACTAGAACTGACTAGAACTGAACTAGAACCTGAACTAGAACTGAACTAGAACTGCTAGAACTGAACTAGAACTGAACTAGACACTGAACTAGCTACTGAACTAGAACTGAACTAGAACTGAACTAGAACTGAACTAGAACTGAACTAGAACTGAAACTAGAACTCGAACTAGAACTGAACTCGAACTGAACTAGAACTGAACTAGAACTGAACTAGAACTGAACTAGAACTGAACAGAACTGAACTAGAACTGAAACTAGAACTGAACTAGAACTGAACTAGAACTGACTAGAACTGAACGAGGAACTGAACTAGAAACTGAACTAGAACTGACCTAGAACTGAACTAGAACTGAAACTTAGAACTGAACTAGAACTGAACTAGAACTGAACTAGGAATTGAACTAGAACTGAACTAGAACTGAACTAGAACTGAACTAGAACTGAACTAGAACTGAACTAGAACTGAACTAGAACTGAACTAGAACTGAACTAGAACTGAACTAGAACTGAACTAGAACTGAACTAGAACTGAACTAGAACTGAACTAGAACTGAACTAGAACTAGAACTAACTAGAACTACTAGAACTGAACTAGAACTGAACTAGAACTGAACTAGAACTGAACTAGAACTGAACTAGAACTGAACTAGAACTGAACTAGAACTGAACTAGAACTGACTAGAACTGAACTAGAACTGAACTAGAACTGAACTAGAACTGAACTAGAACTGAACTAGAACTGAACTGAGAACTAGAACTGAACTAGAACTGAACTAGAACTGAACTAGAACTGAACTAGAACTGAACTAGAACTGAACTAGAACTGAACTAGAACTGAACTAGAACTGAACTAGAACTGAACTAGAACTGAACTAGAACTGAACTAGAACTGAACTAGAACTGAAATAGAACTGAATTAGAACTGAACTAGAACTGAACTAGAACTGAACTAGAACTGAACTAGAACTGAACTAGAACTGAACTAGAACTGAACTAGAACTGAACTAGAACTGAACTAGAACTGAACTAGAACTGAACTAGAACTGCACTAGAACTGACTAGAACTGAACTAGAACTGAACTAGAACTGAACTAGAACTGAACTAGAACTGAACTAGAACTGAACTAGAACTGAACTAGAACTGAACTAGAACTGAACTAGAACTGAACTAGAACTGAACTAGAACTGAACTAGAACTGAACTAGAACTGAACTAGAACTGAACTAGAACTGAACTAGAACTGAACTAGAACTGAACTAGAACTGAACTAGAACTGAACTAGAACTGAACTAGAACTGAACTAGAACTGAATTAGAACTGAACTAGAACTGAACTAGAACTGAACTAGAACTGAACTAGAACTGAACTAGAACTGAACTAGAACTGAACTAGAACTGAACTAGAACTGAACTAGAACTGAACTAACTGAACTAGAACCTAGAACTGAACTAGAACTGAACTAGAACTGCAACTAGAACTGAACTAGAAACTGAACTAGAACTGAACTAGAACTGAACTAGAACTGAACTAGAACTGAACTAGAACTGAACTAGAACTGAACTAGAACTGGACTAGAACTGAACTAGAACTGAACTAGAACTGAACTGAACTGAACTAGAACTGACTAGAACTGAACTAGAACTGAACTAGAACTGAACTAGAACTGAACTAGAACTGAACTAGAACTGAACCTAGACTGAACTAGAACTGAACTAGAACTGAACTAGAACTGAAACTAGAACTGAAACTAGACTGAACTAGACTGAACTAGAACTGACTAGAACTTAACTAGAACTGAACTAGAACTGGAACTAGAACTGAACTAGAACTGAACTAGAACTGAACTAGAACTGAACTAGAACTGAACTAGAACTGGACTAGAACTGAACTAGAACTGAACTAAAATGGTTTAAAATTTAACTATTCACCAATATTTTTCAAATATAAATAATTATTAAATTGTTTAGCTGTTTTTCTTTGTTTTATTCCAACATACTCTCTGTATCCCACTGTGTAATATCATACTGGTATGATCTTACTAAACTAAGAGACAGTTAAAGAGTATGATCATAATAATCATGATGATGAAGAAAACGAAGACGACAATATTTCTGCTTGGCAATAGACTGTTACTGTTTGGTACTGTTGCTGCTGCTGTTGTTATGGTTGGTTACTGATGATGATGATTTGCAACTGATCGATCGATTGCTATAACTAAAGCAACAACAAAAATTCTGCATATGTTTTACAATAATACTACGGTTTTGCAGATACATGACCTTCTGTTTGATTTTTATACGTATGATACTGATGTTTGTTTGTATTGTTGTTGTTTGTATTGTTGCTGTTCAAAGTAACGTGCTTGTGTACAATATCTCAATAAATAATGACCGCTCATAAATAATAATCGGCCAGCAAATGTGTAATGATTTACTTTTGTTATAAACATCTCCTCACAAAATAACTACAACAAGAACAACAACATCGATTCTCAAAATAAGTTCTCATAAGAGTTTTTAGGAAAAAAAACTATATGAAATAAAAACAGCATCCATTTAGGACAAATCCAAAGGCAAACAAATCAAATCATAAACAAATTGTTAGTATAGTTTTGACCAAAACAATTTTTGTATGTTATTGTTTTTAAACTGGTGGGCTGCTAAGCTGACTGACTGACTAGACTGTCTGTTGCTCTGAAAGTTTGTCAGTTTCGGTCCGTCTTTCTTACTGTTTCATTCTGTTTTTTTTTTCATGTTTGACTTTGATTTTTATTTAAAAACCCCATGTGAGTTTAACATACTGTGATTTTGTTGTTCTTAGCAATTTTTTGCATATTGCGTTTGTCGTTGTTGTTGTAGGTTTGTTGGCAATGTTAAATGAAATCATAAATCAATTACAGTTAAAGATCGTTTCTGTTTGGTTTTTCTTTTATTTTTGGTTTCTTTGGTGATCTACTACCAAATGCTAAAAGATCAGGTTTTCGTCTTAAGTCTTTTGTTTAATTTTTTTCCTCTTACTTAAAATTATTTAAATCAACCAAGTTTTAAAGGTTACTGACTTCATTTTTATTACAATTTCTACATGTATGTGTGTATTTTGCGAGGAAGTAACATGATTGATTGATTCGATTCATTCACTTGTGTAAATTTTTTCTTAACAAACGGTTAATTTTATATCAAACGATTGAAATCAAATATCAATCAAACTTTAACGAAAATATGTGGTAGTTAATGCTTGATGGCAGAAATTAAAAGTAACATTTATAAAAAAGTTACACAGACAATCTGATGACAAGATTTTGTGTTTGTCGAAGAAGTACGCCAAAATAACTTAACAGTCAGTTACAGTTTTAAGCTGTTTGAAGTTTAATGACTTTAAAGTTGTTATTTTTACCGTTCCATAACTTCCCTTTATTTGTAACGTGAAAAAAAGCCAAAATCCTAAACAGAATTCTTCTAATTCTGTATAGTTCGTTTAATTTTTTGTTAGCTTGAAAAGTTGTATCAAAAACAAGTCGCCAAACATGTCATGTTAAAATGCCAAAACTGTCAATTGCTATTTTGTGTGTGTTACAAACATTAAAAAGCTACAACAAAAAACATCACGAATTACAACAATGCAACAAAAACAACAATAAACTGTTAAGAAAAATGTATCTAGTTATTTACTTATACTTGAACTATTAAATAGAAAAAATACCCAATAATGAAAAAAAAAGAAATTCAAATAAACTGATTCTAACATTTCAGAACAACTTAGAATAAGCAAAAAATTCGACCACCAAACATATTAAATTTACACAATTTGCTACAACAAACTACACACAACAAATAATGGCTTAGCTGTTGTAGTTCCTTGTTGTTTTTGTCTGGTTTATATAATTCAAATTCTCATGATATGCTTACAGTTGTTTCTAGCCATTGCCGTACATATTTGTATTAGAAAATGTTTCATTTCTAATGACATTTTGTTTGTTGTTTTTTTTTCTTCACTTTATTTTTTATTACACACTTACAATTGTCTGCTAATATCTGCATGTCTTACTTAACACTTAACATGTGTAAGCATGCAGTTCCAATAAAGAAGGCTGAAAAACACATACGTATAGCTACAATGTTATTTGTATTACATCCACTATTCATGGTCTTAAGAATCTATGTTTGTATATTGTTGTTGGCCTTTTTTTATTTGAAATGTTTGGTTATTGCAATTACATTAAGCCTGCCCATCCCTTGTCATAACAGCCTACGCATGCAGGAAGTTACAAGTTGTTTCTATGTATGCTGTTGTTCTAAACACTTCTTTTTTTTTTTTTTTTCTTCTAATTCTTTTAAGTCTTACAAATACACAGATTCATTTACGCAAACTCTCCGATACAGTTGGTGTTGTAGTGAATATAGTGACAACAAAACGCATAATTTGACAAAGCGACATTTGGATAGACAACCGCACAGTATTATATTTTATGAATTTGAATATTCTAACAGATCTCCATACAAATTGTCTCGATACTGTTTGTAATTTTAAGCACACACACTTATGCCTAGAGGACGAGTTTAAAGGAAGGTATTCTATAACATTCATTTTAAAAAATTATAGTCAGGACTTTTTTTTTTTTTGATCTATAATCAAGATTTTAAATAATCAATAATATAAAGTGATCTATAGTCAAGACTGAAGAATGATCTATAATTAAGATTATAAACTGATCTATAGTCAAGACTGTAGACTGATCTATAATCAAGATTGTAAATTGATCTACATATATTCAATACTATAGAGTGATCTATAGTCGAGATCTTTATATAGTAAAGTCTATATATGATCAGTCTTAATGATTTGTCTATAGTAAAGAATAGTTGTAGTAAAAATTACAGGCTGATCTTGGTAAAGGCTGAAAACTGATCTACAGCAAAGATTATAGACCGATCTATAGCCCAGGTTATAGACTAATCTATAGTTAAGTCTATAGACTGATCTATAGTCAAGACTATTGATTGATCTTTAGTCAAGATTATAAACTGATCTATAGTTAAGACTGTAAACTGATCTATACCCAAGACTATATCTATAAGCAAGATTGTAGACTGGTCTATAGTCAAAACTATAAACTTATCACTAGACAAGAATATTAACTAATCTTTTGTCAAGATTATATATAGAAATATAGTCAAGACTATAGATAGATGTATAGTCCTAACTATAGACAGATGTATAGTCCTGACTGATCTATAGTCGAGACTGTAGACTGATCTATAGACGAAACTGCAAACTTATCCTTAGTTAGGACTGTAGAATTATCTATAGTCAGACTGATATGTAGTCAACACTATATGGTGATCTATAGTAATGACTATAGACTGATATACAGTAAAGACTGTAAAGTGACCTACAGGCAAGACTTGGTCTATAGTCAAGACTATAGACAGATGTACATATAGACCTGACTATTGACTGATGTATAGTCCTAGATCAGAATGATCTATAGTCGAGACTGTAGACTGATCTATAGATGGGACTGTAGAATTATCTATAGTCAATACTATAGACTGATCTGTAGTCAAGACTATATGGTGATCTATAGTAATGACTATATAATGATCTTAGTTAAGACTTAAAACTGATTTGTAGTCAATGATCTTAGTTAAGACTGTAGACTGGTCTATAGTAAAGACTATAGATTGATCTATAGAGTATAGAGTGATCAATAGACAGATTGGTCTATAGTCAAGACTATAGACTTGTTTTATTCTTTTAAATAACAGAATCTGAATATCTATACTACCATATGTGTATGTGGTTATGCATGTGTATGTAAATGCGTGTGTTTTTATTATTTTTATTACATGTATATCTGCGTGTATGTATATCTGTGTGTCCGTATATGATGATGATTTACTAAATAACACTCATAAGTGGCAATTGGCCATCATTTGAAAGTGTTGCCCAGAATGTTTGTTGTTGTTTTTTTTTCTCATTTCTTTGCCAAGTTTTCCTTCTAGCTGTTTTTCACAAATAGATTTAAGCCAACAGATTAAGTTTCAGTTTACTATATTTTCATAACTCCACCTCCTTCTTCATAGAGATCTTCTTTCCTCTCTCTCTCTTTTAGTAAGTACTAACACTGTCATTTCTTCATTTCGCTAAACAAATTATATTTCAATATTTTTTACGATTGATATTTGCATATTTGTTGTAGTCCTATATCTTGTTCGTATAATGTTAAGCATTTGGCTAAATATCGTTTGATATGACGATCATGTTGTTGACGATCATTATGATGATTATAAATATGTAGATGATAATCATGTTGTTACTTGTTTGGTTTAGTATTCTTTGGTTGTCATATTAATCCATGAAAGTCATAAAAAATTTACTATTTTCATAAGATATCTAAGCGATTATCATATAAAATGAATGAAAATTTCTTTTAATGACTTCTATACGGAAAAAAACTCATACAAGCTGTAAGTAACTGAACACTCATTGTGCGTTTTTATTTATGTCGATTCACTTAAATATGTGTTTAGAAATGGGTTTTTTAACCTTAGAAAATAACAAAGAGATTTTTGTTTATTGTTTTGTAAATTATTGACAAATATTTTTATAGATTTTTATAAAATATCCTGGTTATTCAAAATCACATACATAGATTTAGCAAGTAGTAATAAACTTATAATTTCAAAATTTGACATTAATTATAGAAATAATTTAGAAAATACATAAGAAAATCTTAATTTTGCTGTAAAGTTAAATTCATTTATAAAAAATTAAATTCAACAAAATATTTAACAAAAAAAGAAAGAAAATAGCATATGTCTATTATAATTTGTGGGGTATTTTATCTCCGTTAGAGTACCAATGTCATTGTGACTTGCGTTTCCGCATAATTTCAAAAGGCGTGTAGAAAATTCTTTATGTTTTCCACTTTTTTTCATACTTCACAAATGTTTGAACGAAATAAAAAAGCGCGCAAGCGCGTGTTAGTACTCGCATAACAGCGCAACAATGATGCAAAAATACTAAAGTTTAACAAAAAAGATCTAAGTTTAAGCAAAAAAAAAAATAAATAGAAAACTAAGTACAATACAAATGTTATAAGAATTATGTTTATATTGTTGCTTAGTTGTATGGGCAGTATTTGGTAAAAATAATAATTGTTTGAATTATTATTGATTTTGGTTATTTGATAGTAGCCCATGGGACAAATGTTTACGAATACAAAGCCTTTTAGACACTCTTTTTTTTCAATATATACAAAGATACACATTGCAAGATATACACAATTATTGTATATGTGTGAGAGTTTAACAAAGGAAATAACATTTGTTACCAAGATCTTAAACTTAAAAACCATACAGCAAATGGAAAAAAAAAGTCAAGTATGTACTGTTAATAGTGTGGGCTGGTAACAAAAGCCTTAAAAAAAAAAACAACATATAGAGTTTTTTCTTATTTTTATTATACGATGACGTTGTTCGGTTGTAATTTTTTGTTGTCGTTATCTTTGTATAGAACTTCCTTAAACAACAATATCAGTATATGAAAATAATAATGATTTTAGAAATACATACAAATATATTTTGGTTAAGTTAACACCATTTATATTGGGATATTTAATCAAGCTAGTATTTGATTTTAGATCATTCTATAATATTTACTATAGATCGGGCTATGGTCTTGACTATAGATCATTCTATTCTCTTGACTAAAGATCAGTCTATAGTCCTACCTATAGATCAGTCAATACTCTTGACACAATTTTATTCTTTTACTATAGATTCCTTGCCTTGCCTACAGATCAGTCCATAGTCTTGACAATAGATCAGTCTATAGTCTTGACTATAGATCAGTCTATAGTCTTGGCTATAGATCAGTCTATAGTCTTGACTATAGATCAGTCTATAGTCTTGACTATTGATCAGTCTATAGTCTTGACCATAGATCAGTCTATAGTCTTGACTATAGATTAGTCTATAGTCTTGACTATAGATCGTCTATAGTTTTGACTATGGCTCAAAACATAGTCTTGACTATAGATAAATCTATGGTCTTGACTATTTATCAGTCTATAGTCTTGACTATAGATAAATCTATGGTCTTGACTATTTATCAGTCTATAGTCTTGACTATTTATCAGTCTATAGTCTTGACTATAGATCAGTCTATAGTCTTGACTATAGATCAGTCTATAGTCTTGACTATAGATCAGTCTATAGTCTTGACTATAGATCAGTCTATAGTCTTGACTATAGATCAGTCTATAGTCTTGACTATAGATCAGTCTATAGTCTTGACTATAGATCAGTCTATAGTCTTGACTATAGATCAGTCTATAGTCTTGACTATAGATCAGTCTATAGTCTTGACTATAGATCCGTCTATAGTCTTGACTATAGATCAGTCTATAGTCTTGACTATAGATCAGTCTATTGTATTGACTATAGATCATTCTATAGTCTTGACTATAGATCAGTCTATAGTCTTGACTATAGATCAGTCTATAGTCTTGACTATACATCAGTATATAGTCTTGACTACAGATCAGCCTATAGTGTTGACCATAGATCAGTCTATAGTCTTGGCTATAGATCAGTCGATAGTCTTGGCTATAGATCAGTCTATAGTCTTGACCATAGATTAGTTTATAGTCTTGACTATTAATCAGTCGATAGCCTTGCCTACAGATCAGTCTATAGTCTTGACTATAGATCAGTCTGTAGCCTTGACTATAAATCAGTCTACATATAGTCTTAACTATAGATCAGTATGTAGTCTGGACTATAGACTGATCTAAAGTCTTGACTATAGATCGGTCTATAGTGTTGAAAATAGATCAGTCTATATTCTTGACTGTAGATCAGTCTATAGTCTTGACTATATGTCAGTTGATAGTCTTGACTATAGATCAGTCCATAGCCTTGCCTACTGATCAGTCCATAGTTTTGACTATAGAACAGTCAATAGTCTTGACTACAGACCAGTCTATAATCTTGACTATAGATCAGTCTATAATCTTGACTATAGATTAGTCTATAATTTTGTCTATAGATCAGTCTATAGTCTTGAATATAGATGAGTCTATAGTCTTGAATATAGATCAGTCTGTAGTCTTGACTATAGATCAGTCTATAGTCTTGACTATAGTTCAGTCTATAGTCTTGACTATAGATCAGTCTATAGTCTTGACTATAGATCAATCTATAGTCTTGACCATAGATCAGTCTATAGTATTGACTATAGATCAGTCTATAGTCTTGAATATAGACCAGTCTATAGTCTGGACTATAGATCAGTCTAATGTCTTGACTATAGATTGGTCAATGGTCTTGACTATAGATAGCCTGCCTATAGATTAGGGTATAGTTTTGTATAAACATTAGTGTAGTGACTATTAACTGAAGGCTTAAGTCTTGAGTATAGATGAGTCTGTAATCTTTATTGTTGATCTATCTGTAGTGTTGACTATAGACCAGTCTATAGTATTTAATATAGATTAGTATTTAGTCTTCACTATAGATCAGCCTGTACTCTTGAGTGCAGATCAGTCTGTAGTTTTGAGTGTAGATCAGTCTATAGTTTTGACTATAGATAAGACTATAGTTTTAACTATATATCAGTCTAAAGTGTTAACTATAGATCAGTCTATAGCCTTGAATATAGATCAGTTTGTAGTCTTTTCTATATATCATTCTAAATATTTTTGATAGTAGATCGGTGTGTAGTCTTGACTATGGCTCATAATATAGTCTTGATCTATAGTATAGTCTATAGTATTTACTATAGATTAGTATATCGCACACCCAGTACAAAAGTGACACAACTCAAAAAATTTTTTTAAGAAAAGGAAACAAATTTTTTACAAATTCTGAAAGATAAAGAAAGACATAACGTTTTTTTTCTTGAACAGTTAACAACAACAAAATACACTATTATTTTTGTAGAGTTAAACTAGTATCTTGTGTATAGTTTAAGGCTTAAACTTAGGGCTTAAAGAATATAAAAACGCAAGAATAAAATTTTGAGTTGTGTCACTTTTGTACTAGGTGTGCGATATAGTCTTGAGTATATATCAGTCTATAGTCTTGAGTATAGATCTCTCTATAGTTTTGACTATAGATCTGCTTGTGGTCTTGACTGTAGATCAGTCTATATTGTTGACTATATATAAGTCTTTAGTATTGTCTATAAATCATTTTATTGCCATAACCATAGACTTAACTGCTCTATAATCTATAGATTTTATGAAAAATTTGGAAACAGTGTTCCAAATAATTCTTCAACTAAAAATTCTTTAACTGTTTATGCAATCTTTTTCTAATTTTTTCTCCTATATTTTGTATATTTTAAACATAACTTAGCATAAGCCTATATTTTATATTATTTAAAATATCTGTGACTCTTGGGTTTATTTGTAATTTAGAAACCTATGAAATTTGTTTGATATTTCCCCCCCCTTCTTCACGAAAATAAGTTATAAATTATTGACTATTAACTAATACGATTATATTATAATTTATATTTATTTTTATGTTTTGTTTTCCATGATTTTATTTAATATGTTTATTTATTTAACTATTTGTTTTCTTTATGTTCATTACAGGTGAGTGTCTGTCTAAATTGTTGTCGTTTTTTTAATTCGAAAGTTCAAAAAATAATGGATTTTTGCCGATATACTACTTAAACATACAAACATTTATGTGTGTGGTTCAAGTCATAACTAATATTTGTAAGTAAGTAAGAAAAAAAAAACTAGAAAAATGTTAGTTGTTAACTTGGCTTATTATAGTCATTAAGGTAAGGTTTAAACTTTATAACTATGATGTTTTTTTTTTGTTTGGCTTAATGTTTGTGTGTTTTATTTTTTGACTGGAGGTTGTTTGCAGTTGTTGAATGAATGAAAGGAAAGGTGTGTATTTGTTTATTTATTGACAAATGCATGTAATAATATTTAAATAAATATTTACTTTTGAAAGGAAATATTTAGTTTTTTTATGGTATAAATATATGTAGATTATAGGTAGTCTTAGGTCTTAAAGATTATAGTCATTGTAGAAAGTTGAGAGATTAATTTAATTTAGTAATAAATATTATCATAGTTTTTAATATAATTTCAAGTAATTGTTGTTATAATGGCAAAAAGAAGGATGATTTAATATTGCGATTATTATGTAGCCATGGAGAGAGGTGTAAAATTTCGTGTGAAAATACATATAATCTTTTATTATATAAGTTTATTAACAAGGTTTGAGTTTAACTAAAATGGAATGTTAGATTTCAAGAAATAATTTTTTGAAGTTTTTTCAATATTATTAATTTTATGGAAATTTTATTAATTATTTAAGTTATTTAAAAATTTTATCTTTGATCCTGTTTTGAATACAATAGGTGTTCACTGCATTGGTGAGTTATTTTTTTGAACAGTAATAAACTTAATGGCGTGCATACACTTTCGGTTTAATTACTTTATTTTAAACTGAAAAAATCTTTTACCTGTCCACCAGCCAAAGAGATTTAATTTACATAATTTCTATACCCACTATCAAAAATGATGGGGGGTATATTGATTTTGTCATTCCGTTTGTAACACATCGAAATATTGGTCATAGACCCACAAAAGTATATATATTCTGGGTCCTCATTAAATTCTAAGACGATCTAGCCATGTCTGTCCGTCCGTCTGTCTGTCTGTTGAAAGCACGATAGAGTGCGAATGGAAAGAGCTAGAGGGTTGAAATTTCACATAAATATTTCTTATAGGTAAGGTTTGTTTGGTATTGAAAATGGGAAATATCGGTCCACGTTTTTGGATAGCCCCCATACAAGTGGCCCCTCGAAAAGCAGCTTTAACAGCCATAACGTGTTTAAAAATACGAATATAGCGATGAAATTCGACATAAATAAGTTTCTTGTGATCCAAAATCACTATGCAAAATTTTATGAGGATCGGTCCATAATTGACCCTACCCCCCATATAAGGTCCTCTTCAGAAAATGACTTTAACACTCATTACTGGCTTAAAAATACTAGTATATGGATGAAATTCGACATAAGTAAGTTTCATACGAGTCAAAATCTATCTAAAAAATTTTATGAGGATCGGTCCATGATTGACCCTACCCCCCATATAAGATCCCCTTTAGAAAATGACTGCAACGCTCATTAATGGCTTAAAAATACGAGTGTAGCGATGAAATTCGACACAAATAAATTTAATACGAATCAAATTCTGTCTACCAAATTTTATGAGGATCGACCCCCTATATAAGGTCCCCTTCAGAAAATTACTTTAACGCTTATAACTGGCCTAAAAATACGAGTATATAGATGAAATTCGACATAAGTAAGTTTCATTCGAGTCAAACGAGGTTTGATGGTGGGTATATAAGATTCGGCATAGCCGAATATAACACTCTTACTTGTTTCATATAAAAATCACCAAAAATTTTAGTTCACTGATTTGCATTCCTTAATAATACTGAAAAAAGAGCGAAAAAAATAAAAACACTTTCAGGCCCCTACAATATAACAAACAATGTTTACTTTTATCTTAAGAAAAAAAAAAAAAAACAAATATTACAACTATAACAAAATATAAATAAAAGAAAGCAGTGAATAAAAATCAACAATTTATTTAATCATCATTAAAGAAACTGCCTTATGGACAAGTAGTTTTTTCTTATATAAAAATATAAAACTTCAATGAATTCATATAGATACAGATAATGATGTTTCAAAAAAAAAAAAAAAAACTTAATGATGTTTAAAAAGCGACAACACTGAAAGAGACGACGACACAATGCTGGGGAAGCTGTAATCTTAACATAGCTTGCTGTTGTTGTTGTTATTGTTAATATGCTACAATGTTGCAAACAGCCACAACAACATGTAACAGCACTACATGTGTAACAAAGAAACTACAAAATATACAAAACAAAAATCGAAAAAGTGTTGGATTTTATGATCATTACCACCATACAAACTTAAGTACCTTTAACTCTATAGGAATAAAGCTGGAACAAGTACTGCTAACCATAACATTTTATTTCATATAAAACACATTATGAAGATGGTATAACTAAAAATGTGGTAGAAAGAGATCTATGTATAGGTTTTTTTGTTTGTTTTTATTTCTTTTAATGTTGCATAAAAACGCTTTAGATTTTGTTGTAGTACTATTTTTTTTTATAATGTTCAAAACTGTTTTTTTTTCTCCTAGACTCGTGTAAAGTAAAGTGGCCACCTTAGAGCTTACACGTTTTTGCTATTTTTTCTTCGTTTTCTGAAGATGTTTGTTTGTTAGTTTATAGCTGTGTCTTTGCAACATTTTGAACGTTAATAATTTTTAAGTACCATTTTTTAATACCCTACAATAATGTTTATTTGTGATTTAAGTTTCATATTTTGTGTAAATATTCGATTGAAGATTTTTTGATAGTTTTTTTTTCGGGTTTCTTTTGTGTAATGAAATTAACACTTGTGGGATTAATAAATGTTAAAATTATTATTTAAAAATTAGTGTTTAACAGAGATAGTCAAAATGAAATCCTTTACAAAAATATTTTACAAACAATAACTTGCTGTATTTTAAACTTAAGGCAGGACTAAATAATGCATTAGATATTAAACTTAGATAACGTATTATTGCTGCACTAGAAACAAAACTATACCTACTAGACATTGTCTAGTCCATAGTCAAGACTAGAGACTTTATTATAGACAAGACTATAGACTGGACTATAGACCATAGACTGAACTATAGACTAGACTATAGACTAGACTATAGACTAGACTATAGACTAGACTATGGACTAGACTATAGATTAGACTATAGACTAGACTATAGACTAGACTATAGACTAGACTTTAGACTAGACTATAGACTAGACTATAGACTAGACTTTAAACTAGACTATAGACTACACTATAGACTAGACTATAGACTAGACTATAGACTAGACTAGACTAGACTATAGACTAGACTATAGACTAGACTATAGACTAGACTATAGACTAGACTATAGACTAGACTATAGACTAGACTATAGACTAGACTATAGACTAGACTATAGACTAGACTATAGACTAGACTATAGACTAGACTATAGACTAGACTATAGACTAGACTATAGACTAGACTATAGACTAGACTATAGACTAGACTATAGACTAGACTATAGACTAGACTATAGACTAGACTATAGACTAGACTATGACTAGACTATAGACTAGACTATAGACTAGACTATAGACTAGACTCTAGACTAGATATAGATAGACTATAGACTAGACTATAGACTAGACTAGACTATAGACTAGACTAGTCTATAGACTAGACTATAGACTAGACTAGACTATAGACTAGACTATAGACTAGACTATAGACTAGACTATTGACTAGACTATAGACTAGACTATAGACTAGACTATATAAAACTATATACTAGACTATAGACTAGACTATAGACTAGACTATAGACTAGATATAGACTAGACTATAGACTAGACTATAGACTAGACTATAGACTAGACTATAGACTAGACTATAGACTAGACTATAGACTAGACTATAGACTAGACTATAGACTAGACTATAGACTAGACTATAGACTAGACTATAGACTAGACTATAGACTAGACTATAGACTAGACTATAGACTAGACTATAGACTAGACTATAGACTAGACTATAGACTAGACTATAGACTAGACTATAGACTAGACTATAGACTAGACTATAGACTAGACTATAGACTAGACTATAGACTAGACTATAGACTAGACTATAGACTAGACTATAGACTAGACTATAGACTAGACTATAGACTAGACTATAGACTAGACTATAGACTAGACTATAGACTAGACTATAGACTAGATAATGTACTAAGTATAATCAGAACAGTAGGTTGTATGCTATATTAAGACTGGACTATATTTTGTCCTGTAAAGCTGAGTTGACTCTGGATTAAAACTAGATAATAATCAGGACTTATAACGAAATATATAAAGTAGGTAGTATAGAGCATCAATGGCTTAGGTATGACTTCATAAATATAAGTAAAGGAGTAAACTGGCTACTGGAAAGCAAAGTAAAAGTCAATCCTAAAGCAACATGTTGCCCTAAGAAAAGTCAACAAAGTAACAACTAAACTAAGAAAATCTTAGATTTTTCGTTATTTTATAAGAAAAAAATAAACAAAACTAAACTACGTACAATGTCACACTGACTAGTGTATATATTTAACTTTATAGTTTTATAACTTATCAGTTATAAAAATGTTGCTAAAACCAAAAACTAGCTAAAGGCTAAGAAATAAGGAAAACAACACTGGAATACTATGTTCAAACATCACAACTGTGACCAAAAGAAATAGTTATAATCCTAAGCTAACAAAGATATTTCTATGTTGACTAAATTTCAATGCTAATATTATGCAAAATTTGCATATAAATGTTTGTTTATAAACTAAATCTCTAAATGTCTCATAACTTTGTTTAAACAATAACACCATCAACCTCACACACGGACACATACATGCTCCCCCTCAGATAAACACTCATCAACAGGAACACCTTCAAAGAAAATGTAGTTTTTTTTGTGTAGTTGGTGCCACATTTACAAGAATTCATATGAGTGTTTTAAAGTATTTGTTATATAAATATAAATTTTTCTAATCCCACCTTGACATTAAATCTACGCATTTAAAACAAAATTGTTTGTTGTTTAGTTTCCTTTTCGTGCATTTTCAAAACTTAACATTACCCACAATAGATGAATAATTCCACCACCTCCAGATTTTATAACAAACTACAAACTGTTCGCCAAAAAAAAAAAACATACTACATCATTTTGTTGTTTGTGTTCTTGATTTTCTTAAGCATTTAAAATGTCTATTTTTTCAGGAAAATGTCTTAAGTAAAAATTACGAGCTTAGGGTTATTTTCTTTTCTTTATTCTATTAAGTTGTCTTATATTTTTAAAATGTTTCTAGGTTTGTGCGTATTGAGGGGTATTTCATTTAAAGACGTATTTTCAGTAAATTGCTGTCTGGTTAATAAATGATTTATCATTGTAATACAATTCATTATAGAATCGAGTATATGGTCTAAATAATGATTAGTATTATAAACTATTTAGACTTAAACTATAGTCTTGAATATATGTACGCCGGAAAATAAGCATTAGTTAGGACTGACTATATAATATGTACTAGTCTTTAGTCTAGAGTATAGTCAGGATTATAGAACAGAATAGAGCCACAACTATAGACTAGAGTATAGTCATGACTAAAGACTAGACTAGTCAGGCTTATAGACTAGAGTATAGTCAGAACTATAGACTAGAGTATAGCTAACTTTTGGCTAGAGTATATTAAGGACTATAGACTAGAGTATGGTCGGGACTATAGACTAGAGTATAGTAAGGACTATAGATTAGAATATAGTCAAGACTATAGTATAGTCAGAACTGAAGATTAGAGTATAGTCAGATCTATAGATTAGGGTACAATCAGGACTATAGAGTGGATTATAGTCGGGACTATAAACTAGAGTATAGTCAGGACTATAGACTAGAGTATAATCAGGACTATAGACTAGAGTATAATCAGGACTATAGACTAAAGTATGGTCAGGACTATTGATTAGAGTATAATCAGGACTATAGACTGAAGTATAGTGATAACTATAGACTATAGTACAGTCAGGACTATAGACTAGAGTATAGTCGGGACTATCGACTAGAGTATAGTCAGGACTATAGACTAGAGTCAGGAATATAGACAAGAGTATCTTCAGGATTATAGGCTAGAGTTTAGTGAAGACTATAGACTAGAGTACAGTCAGAACTATAGACTATAGTATGGTCAGGAATATAGACTAGAGTCTAATAAGGCTAGAGTATAGTGAAGAATATAGATTACTGTATAATAAGGACAATAGACTAGAGTATAGTCAGGACTATAGATTAGAGTATAGTCAGGATTAGAGTATAGTCAGGACTATAGACTAGAGTATAGTAAAGACTATTGAGTAAACTATAGCGAAGACTATAGGCTAGAGTACAGACAAGAGTATAGTCAAGACTATTGAGTAAACTATAGCGAAGACTATAGGCTAGAGTACAGACAAGAGTATAGACTGGAGAACAGTCAGGACTATATACTAGAGTATAGACAAGAATATAGTCAGTACTATAGACTAAAGTATGATCAGGACTATAGTATAGAGAATAGTCAGAACTATAGACTAGAGTATAGTGAGGGCTATAGTATATAGTCAGAACTATGTTATATAGACATGGCTATAGTCAAGCCTATAGACTAGGCTGTAGTCAGGACTATAGACAAGGTTATAGATTAGGCTTTAGTCAGGACTATAGATATTTTTCTTTCGACTTAAAATGAAAAGCTTTTATAAAAAGCTAAAGCTATAGTCAAGGCTATAGTCAAGGCTATAGTCAAGGCTATAATCAGGACTATAGACTAGGCTATAGTCAGAACATTTGAGTTAAAATGAAATGTCTTTATAAAATTTACTTTTAGTTAAGAGACTAGTTTAAATGTGTCTTCATTCACACATACTAAGTATGAAACAAATTATAATTTACTTAAAAGCGATATAACTCCAAAATCCAATCATTTTTCTGTTCCTATTCATATCATCTGAATAACTTCTATAGAAGTATTCTTTGTATAATATTTTGTGATAATAATTCTAATGTTGTTTTCATGATAATTACAATATTTAAGTTTAAGTTATTTAGATAAAGTATCAAGAAGTATTTTTGAAGATTAGCTAGATTAAAATCTTCTGATCTACTTTCAGAGAGGTAATCGTTTAATGGGACTTTCTTTGTTATTGTATATTTGGGTGGGTTAATTAATAAATACATATATTTTTTCTATGTCATATTTTTGAGTTACTCTAGTCTTCAAATAAATGAGCGACATATGTATGCATAAACAACATTGTTTGTTGTTGTTGTTTGTTATTGTCGCAATTTTGTGGCAGTCAGCATGTAAATAAAACATGCATGTGGCACGCATAAGCGTATCAAATTTAAATGAATTTATTTCTTTTTTTTTTCTTCTTCTCCTCTAAGTAAGTACTTACATTTCTGCATATATTTTCAAGGTATTTTAGCTAAACCCTAGCATAATATACATTTGCTATAGTTTTGCTTTTACTTGCAAATACTTCTTATTTTTATCGTTACTGGTTGTTGCTTTGGACTAGAAGTTGTTTTTTTCTTGTTGTTGTTGTTGGTGCTGCTGCCAGCAGCCTTCTTTCTCATCTGGCAATAAAAATTTACGAACTGTAGAAAAATTCTCAATTATAGCTCGAAATAGCAACAATAAATTTTAAAAACATCACAATTGCAACTTTGTATACAAATTGATTTAAGTGTATGGCAAAAAAAAAAGCACTAAAATTAAAATGTAGAAAATTTATTTTATTTTGTATTTTATTTTGATTTGTTTTTTTTTCTACATTTATTTTTCTGCTTCATCAAACTTGCTTTACAACTTTATTACTATTTATTATGGTAATAGAGGATCAAACTTAAGAAATTCTGTACATAGGTATATGTTTAGTATTTGACGTTTTAAAGAGGGTTGAAAAAGTTTAAACTTGATTTTTGTTTGATGTATGTTTTATTAATTTGTTTCTATTAATGGACTGACGGACTGACTGTCTGGGTTATTTGTCTTGTGAGTGATTAGAAAATGTTTGTTGTCTGGCGGAAGGAAGTAATATTTATTATAAAGTTAGAATTTTATCAACTTGTGTGTTTTTTTTTTTTTAAGTGGAGCACTGTGGATTATGTAAAATAGACAATACAAGTGAAAAAGTATAAAGTGTTTTTTATGTAAGAGTGTCCTTTATAAAGCCTTATATGAATGAACTGATCCTTAAAGAGTTTTGTAGAAGTATTTACTTATTTGAACATTGCTGATGAGAAGTTATTGACTGATTTTGATAAAATTTTATGATTAATTCATATTTGTTCAATTTATATATTGCTATAGTGCTTTTTATAGTCCGTCTGAACAAATTTTTAATTCACAATTTTTCTATAAACAAATTTATTTACTCGTTAATATTAGTAATTCCATTTTCTTTTAAAGAAATCCTAACTCATCATCCTATAAACTTAGAAATTCAATTTTCTATTAAAGAAATCCTAACACATATTTCTATTAACAAAAATTTCATAATTTCAATATTTCATTTTATTAAATATACACTCACTGCCGTTAAACTCTTTTTGTGGCAAACATATTACCATTTTCTTTTTTACTACAATTGAATTTTCAACCAACTTAAAGCCCCCGAAAAAAATAAAGTAGTTGCTTGTCTTATAAATGCGTTATTTATGAGTTGCAATAAAAATTCCAAAAACCGAAAAGCTAAAGTTAAAGTTAAGCTCTCCCAGAAAACCAAAAAAAAAAAAAAAAAAGTAGGAAAATATAAAGAAAACAAATAAATAAAGAAAAACACATTTAGCCAACATCAGTGAAAAAAAACAACCATAGAAAAAGGCTCAAACAAAATAAGTAAAAACCAAAAAAAAAAACTTGAAAAAAAAAACTGAATATAAAGATCAAATAAATTTTCCACATACTATTGAACCTTTGAACTTTTAAGAACGATATAAATGTTGCACCACATGCATGTGGCATAGTTACCATCATAATTTATTGATAAGAAGACACTAAAAAGAACTACAACTTTATTGATACCATTTCGTAGAAATAAAGAGAAAACTGCACAACTACTTTTATATACAAGTATACTTACTCCTTGTCCATAGCTTTCGAGTGTGTTATGGACTATTTTCAAACCACCATACTTGCTAAAGGAGTGTGAGCCGTTTAGTGTATGTGTGAGTGTGTATTTGTTGTAAAGTTTTCTTTTTGTATAAGCAATTATGGATTTTAGGTTTTTTTTTCTGTTAGAGAAAATTTTAAGCTGCTTTTTGTAGTTTTAAGCAAACAACCAGTTTGTTTTTGTTTGATATTCTTTTTTTTTGTATTTTTTGTTGGATAAATTAAACAAAAAAGATGTTAGAACATTTTGTTGGTGCAGGTCGACTGTTTATGGAATGTTCTGAATGAATAACGGAAAGAAAATCTATAACAAATAGTTTTTTATTGTTAACAAAAAAAAAAATGCCTTTAATACATTTTTCTATAAAAGCTTTTTATTATAAAAAAGTTTTTTTTGCAAAAGATTTTGCAATAACAACTTATAGTAAAATTTTTTCCAAGAAAGTTTTTTTTTCAAAAAAGCTTTTTCCAACAAAGATTATTTAAATACAAACTTATTCAAAAAGAAACAAATATGATTCTCAATAAAAGCTTTTAATAATGCTATTTTTAATAAAGCTTTCTAGAAAAACTTTTAGTTATAATAGCATTTTTTCTATAATATAAGTTAGCTATAAAAGCATTTTTCTATAAAAAAGATTTCAGTTTACAATAAAAAGCTTTTTTCAACAAAAGCTTTTTCTAAGTAATTTTTTTCATTACAATTACATTACAGCTTTTAATACAATATTTTATCCATTAAAAGCTTTTCTTAACATATTTTCAATAAAAGCGTTTTTAAAAGCTTTCTTCAATAAATTTATTTTTCTAAATAAACTTTTTCAATTATAGCTTTTAAAATTGCTATTTTTATTAAAGCTTTCTAGAAAAACTTTTAGTTATATATATAAAAAAGTTTCCATGTTGCAGTAAAAGGTTTTTTTTTTTAACAAAGGCTTTATAAATAAACTTTTTCAATAAAAGCTTTTAATACATACTACATATTTTTATTAAACGCTTTCAATACAAAATTTTCTCAATTACAGCTTTTAATACAAGATTAATTCCATTGAAAGCTTTTCTTTATATACTTTCGATAAATGCTTTTTCTTAAAGATTTTTTAAATAGAAGTTGCTTTGAAAGCTTTCTTAAATAAAAGCTTTTTATAAAAGCTTTCTTAAATAAAAGCTTTTTGTAAAAACTTTCTTAAATAAAAGCTTTTTATAAATGCTTTCTTAAATAATGTCTTTGTATAAAAGCTTTCTGAAATAAAAGCTTTTTATAAAAACTTTCTTAAATAAAAGCTTTATTAAATAAAAGCTTTTTTCAAAAATAGCCTTAAATAAAAGCTTTCTTCAAAAATAGCCTTTTCATAGCTTTTAATATAACTTATTAAACCATTTTAATACAAGATTTCCTTAATAACAGCTTTTAATACCAGATTTTTTCTCATTAAAATTTGTTGATTATATTTTCAATGAAAGCTTTTAGATTATCCATTGAAAGCTTTTAGATTATCCATTAAATACTTTTAATACAAGCTTTTTGCAATAGCATCTTTTAATATTAACCTTTTTTACAAAGGATTTAAATAAAGTGATTTTTTTTATAAAAACTTTTTTAATAAAATCTTTTATTAATTGCTATTTTAATAAAAGCTTTAATATTTTTTCAATTTCGTTTGAAAGCTTTTATGGATCGCAACTCCTTAATGTCTTTAAACTTCTACCCATCTTTATCTGTTAGTGTAGGGTACCACAGAAATGCCGAATTTTGTTCTACAATGTGTAGGAAAAGTTATAAAAAGAATTTCTTTTTTTCACTCATTTTCTTTCAATACAAAGTTTTTTGTTGTTGGTTTTGTTATTGTATTTTACAAGTTTGAAAAATTTGCAAAACCATTCATTAGCATTGCCTTAAGCTGCAAAATGTGCAAAACATGAAACCATCACCATTACTAAAATGGACGTCGACGAAAAATTGTTCAATCCCTGTTTATTGTATGAATGTATGTAACATCCAACAACAACAACAGCTACAAAAAAGAAAATATCTATATATTCTTATTATTTTGTGCAACCTGACAATTGAAAATCGTTGTGTGTCCGTCTGCCTGTCGGAATCACTATCTATCTGTTTGTATTATTGTGGTGTTGGTTATTTTTTGTAAAAAAGAAGAAGTTTTTGTTTGAGGATTTTGTTTTATAGTTTGTTAGATATTTTGCTTTGTTGTTGTTTTCTTTTTTTTTCGCCAGTATAGAATTTTATAGCTTGTTTATACGGCCTTTAGCTAAAAATCATAATGCACAGATACTATCACAATTCTTTTTTTATATAATTTTTTTCATTCTAAGTTTAAAGTTGGCAAAACACATTTATAGAGATTTAATGTTAGGGATGCAGCTGAAAAAATATCTAGTAGTAGTGGCTTACTAACAAAAAAAGAAAGGCTTTATTAAATAGTTCTTGCTTCTTACCGTTAATACCCTACACTCCTTAGCCTTGTCTCTATAAATAATATTTTAAACAAAGTTTTATAATAAATAATATTTAAATTTTTCTTTAACTTTACTAAATAGATTTAAGTAAAAAGTTTGTTTCTTAAGTCTTTTGTTTAGGTTGGAAAATATTTAAATTTTCTGTTAATAGTTTTCTATAGAGTATCATAAGATTCTCTTAAGCTTGCTTACAATAATAATCTGTTTTAATTTCAGTTTTTTTTTTCGTTTTTCATTGATTTGCCCGTTTTGTTTTCTTTTTTATTTTTTCATCTTTGTTTTGCTTGATTTCAAATTTTATGTTTCTGTTAGAAAAATATCAGTTTAACGCCTTTGCCTTAAAGTGTTAAATTATTAAGTTCACAATGAAACTATTTTCACAACCACAAATTCGTATTCGTATGAAAAAGGAAAAAATAAAACAGTTCAAATATTTTTAGAATTGCTGGGCTACAGTAAGGAATTTAATGTTAAGTTTTAAAATTTAGAATTTTATAAAAAATCCATTATAAAATCAATAAATAAATGTTTTTTTTTTCCTCTACAAGGTTAAAAGTTATTTGGGTCGAAGTGATTGTAGGCATAATTAGATGAAATAAATAAATTTAGACTTTAAATGATTGACAGAAATTTTATGATTTTGAAACGTATTCGATTAAATGATGGCCCTAAGGAAGACTTAAAATACATTTGTCTTTACCTTTACACCCTTCACCTTCGTAAGAAGAGTATATATTACTTTGTCGTTCCGTTTCTAACCCCATAAAATAAAATATTTGGAAAAAAATCACCCTTCTGTAGAAATCTATACTATTTTGATGATACTTTTCTATAGAAAACTGTCTTTTTAAGACACTTTTTATAGATAACTGTTCAGAGAAAACTTATTTCTATAGAACGTTATCTTGGGAACACGCTCTTCCATACAAAATGGTTTTAAGTAAACAATTTTCTATAAGAAACAGTTTCGAGAAGACACTCTGAGAGGTTACTTTTCTACGACAAACTCTCCATAGAAAACTGTCCTAGAACATTGTCTTAAAACAACATTTTTCTATATCAAAATTCTATCACTCTTCTATAGAAATCTATGGTAATTTGATGATACTTTTCTATAGAAAAATGTCTTTTTAAGACACTTTTTATAGAAAACTGTTTTCTCATTTCTATAGAACGCCCAAGATAAGGTTCCTTTTCCATAGAAAACTGTTTTAAGAAAACAATGTTCTATAGGAAACTATTTGGAAAAGAAAACTGCTCTAGAACATCGTCTTAAAGCAACATTTTTCTGTATAAATATTCTGTCACTCTTCTATAGAAATCTATACTATATAGATGACACTTTTCTATAGAAAACTGTCTTTTTAAGACACTTTTTATAGATAACTGTTCAGAGAAAACTTATTTCCATAGAACGTTATCTTGGGAACATGCTCTTCCATACAAAACGGTTTTAAGAAAAAAATTTTATATAAGAAACAGTTTCGAGAAGACACTCTTGAGAGATTACTTTTCTACGGTAAACTCTCAATAGAAAACAGTCCTAGGACATTGTCTTAAAGCATATAAAAGTTCTGTCACTCTTCTATAGAAAACTATACTATTTAGATAATACTTTTCTAAAGAAAAAAAATCTTTTTAAGACACTTTTTATAGATAACTGTTTAGAGAAAACTCATTTCTATAGAACGTTATCTTGGGAATATCATTTTCCATAGAAAACTGTTTTAAGAAAACAATGTTCTATAGGAAACTGTTTGGAAAAGTCACTTTTAAGAGGATGCTTTTCTACGACAAACTCTCAATAGAAAACTGTCCTAGAACATTGTCTTAAAGCAACATTTTTCTATATAAAAATGTTATCACTCTTCTATATGGGACACTGTCGAGATAAAACATGTCATAGAAAACTGTTTATTCTTTCTCTAAAGAAAACAATTTTCTATTGGAAGGTGTCTTGGAAAGACACTTTTCTTGGGAATTGATTTGGGAATAATTATTTCTTGTAAAACTGTTTTGAGAAAACAATTTTCTATAGGAATCTGTCTTGAGAAGAACCTTTTCTATAGAAGTATCTACTAGAGAGGATACTTTTCTATAGAAAACCGACCTAGAACATTCTCTTAAAGCAATATTTCGCTTTGAGGAGTTACTATTCTATAGAGAACTTTATTTAGACGACATTTTTAAATAGAAAACTGAGAAGAATTTTTTCTGAAAAACCCTATTTTACAATTTTTTTATTTGAAACTTTATTGGGAAGACACTTTTTAAAAAATACTACCTTGAGGGGATACTTTTAGAAAGAAAACTGCTATTTCTATAGCGAAATAGCAATAGAAAAAACTTTTGAGTAGAAAAGAATCTTGAGAATACATTTTGATGAGAAAAACTGTTAAAGACACTTTCCTTTAGAAAATTGTCTTAAAATCACACTTTTCTGTACAAAAACAAGTAAGAAATTACAGTCGGGCGGGGCCGATACATTATACCAGTTATAAAAATAAAATATAATTTAGTTTGCCTCAGATATTTATTGTTGAATAAAATTGTGGTCATTTAGGTCGTATTTTGAAGGGTGTTTTATATAGGGGCAAGGGTCAAATGATTAAACATAATTATTAACTTAAAAGCCCTATTCGTGCGTATCATGTGCCAAATTTCATTGAATTATTTTCAAAACTGCGACCTGTAGTTTGATTACAGGTCTGATCGTCCGTGTGATTACGATCAGATGGACAGACAGACAGACAGACAGACAGACAGACAGACAGACAGACAGACAGACAGACAGACAGACAGACAGACAGACAGACAGACAGACAGACAGACAGACATGCAGACATACAGATGGACATAGCTAAATCGTCTCAGAAAATTATTCTAAGCCGATTGGTTTATCTTAAGCTGGGTATAAGATCAATATTATTGTGCGTTATACACATCAGCACAAACCCAAGAGCTAAAGTGGTGTAGGGTATAAAAACTGACAAGAAGGCAAATTTCTGTAGCAAAATACCAACAGAAAAAATAGTTTCTATAAAAAACTTTGTTAATACTGTCCTGTAAAAAAATGTCAAAAAAGGTTTTTTTTTCTATAGAAAATGGCACAAAATCTGTGATCATTTAAATTTTTCATAAAAATCGATTTTTATTAAAATACGTAAAATAAGCACAAATTTCTTGAATAAGCGAATTTTTCTATGACACTTTCTAACACTTATGCATTTAGGGTAGAATATTTTATAAAGAAAATGCAATAAAATTGCCCTTTTTCTCTATAGTTATTTATTTCAATATTTGTTTTCATATTCTTTGTTTTTTTTTCACAACATAAACCCCAAAGCGTAAAATTCTCTTAATGCCATCTGAATTTTCTTTTTATTTCGTTTTTCACAAAAATATGCTATTAATGTTTTTTGCATAAACGTGATATTGATTTTTTCTTTTATTTTGTTTCTACTTATTTCAAAATTTTAGTTTTTTTTTTTCAAATAAAAAAAGTGGTAAATTTTCTCTTTTTTTCTTGAAAAGATTTTTGGCTTCAAATCAGTTTTTAAGTGAATGGCGGAAAATTATAAAATTGTTTCTGTTTTTTTTTCAACTTTTATTTGTGTTTTGCTATTTTCTAAAGAAAATTGTTAGTTAGGGCAAAAATATTGTTAGAAGTTGCAAAAAAAAGAAAACAAAAGCCTTTAATTTATTTAGCCGTTAGCTGTAGATTTATGATGATGTTTGTATATACATTTGTTAAAATGAACGTGTTTGAAATTTTGTTTAAATGAATGTTATGAGATGGTTTTAAGTTATTAAATCAATAAAAAAATACACAATTATTAAAGTGAAGTAAAGAAAAAGTGATAGTTTTTCTAGAAATAATGTTTAAATATAGTTTTGTCTTACTTGGAAATAAAATTGTTTTAAATTTTTAATTTAACTACATAAACCCTTAAACTTTTTAACCCCTTATTTGTCCTGATTATTTATTTTACAGTTTAAATCATGTCAAATTATTGAGGTTAGTTTTTAAAGCAAAATTTTTCTTTTGAATTTTGGTTTTTTTCTACATATTATTTGATTTCATTTTTTAATAATCAACACGAAGTTGACATTTAAAATCTGTTAACTTTTTTTTATTATTATTTTTTGGCAAGCTGCCTGCTTTCCAAATAGCATAACTAAATACAATAATTGCCAACAAAAATTTATGAAAAATTGATTTTCTCTAAGAAAAATCACATCACAATAAACTAAACAGTCGTTAAGCCATTTAAAAAGGTTGCAAATAGACTTTATTGCATGACAAAAAAATACAAAAAAAAAAAAAAAAAAATAAAAATTTAAACGAAAGAAAAAAAAAACTTCAAATTGGCAATGATTGTACATGAGTACAAGTACTTTAAACACAAAACTGGGAAAAAATATTAAGAAAAAAAAAAACATACTCATAAAGTGCGCAGGCGTTTTTGTAGTAGTTGTTATTGGTACTTTAAAGACAACCTTAAAAGATAAACTGTAATAATAAAGAAGAAAAAAAAAAAAAAACTATAAAAATATACTAACAATCAGTAGTTTTTAAAGTCAATTGTATTTAACCACAATGAACCCAATTAAAAATAATAATTTTTTTTTTCGAAACTAGAAAAATAAGATTTTATGAAAAATAAACAAGTTTACAGAAAAAAAATTAAAAAAGTGTAAATATTAACTATGCTGGAGCAAGTTCGATTTCTAAGGGGACCTTATAGTAAATGTTGTACATATATCAAAAGTAAAGATATCAATACTTAACACTTTCTGTACCAAAAATCGATTTTTATAGAGAATCCTAGCAAAAATAAAGCAAAGTACTTCTAAAAGAATAACATTTATCACCATTTCAAAAGTAGCACTAAGTGATTATTTTTAACTTTTTGTGGAAGTGATGTTTAATGACTTCCGAAGAAGCGAAAGCCTGTGTTAAAATCATCACTGCTTCAGGTCTTTTTCAGTACTTTCATGGAGTAAATTTTTTTTTACTTTTTTTGCTGGGATAATTCAAAAATTATTCAAAATTATTTAAAATTATTCATAATTATTCATAATTATTCAAAATTATTCAAAATTAGTTAATTAGTTAGTTAGTTAGTTAGTTAGTTAGTTAGTTAGTTAGTTAGTTAGTTAGTTAGTTAGTAGTTAGTTAGTTAGTTAGTTAGTTAGTTAGTTAGTTAGTTAGTTAGTTAGTTAGTTAGTAGTTAGTTAGTTAGTTAGTGTTAGTTAGTTAGTTAGTTAGTTAGTTAGTTAGTTCGTTAGTTAGTTAGTTAGTTAGTTAGTTAGTTAGTTAGTTAGTTAGTTAGTTAGTTAGTTAGTTAGTTAGTTAGGTAGTTAGTAGTTAGTTAGTTAGTTAGTAGTTAGTTAGTTAGTTAGTAGTTAGTTAGTTAGTTAGTTAGTTAGTTAGTTAGTAGTTAGTTAGTTAGTTAGTTAGTTAGTAGTTAGTTAGTAGTTAGTTAGTTAGTTAGTTAGTTAGTTAGTAGTTAGTTAGTTAGTTAGTTAGTTAGTTAGTAGTTAGTTAGTTAGTAGTTAGTTAGTTAGTTAGTTAGTTAGTTAGTTAGTTAGTTAGTTAGTTAGTAGTTAGTTAGTTAGTAGTTAGTTAGTTAGTTAGTTAGTTAGTTAGTTAGTTAGTTAGTTAGTTAGTTAGTTAGTTAGTTAGTAGTAGTTAGTTAGTTAGTTAGTTAGTTAGTTAGTTAGTAGTTAGTTAGTTAGTTAGTTAGTTAGTTAGTTAGTTAGTTAGTTAGTTAGTTAGTAGTTAGTTAGTTAGTTAGTAGTTAGTTAGTTAGTTAGTTAGTTAGTTAGTTAGTTAGTTAGTAGTTAGTTAGTTAGTTAGTTAGTTAGTTAGTTAGTTAGTTAGTTAGTTAGTTAGTTAGTTAGTTAGTTAGTTAGTTAGTTAGTTAGTTAGTTAGTTAGTAGTTAGTAGTTAGTTAGTTAGTAGTTAGTTAGTTAGTTAGTTAGTTAGTTAGTTAGTTAGTTAGTTAGTTAGTTAGTTAGTTAGTTAGTTAGTTAGTTAGTTAGTTAGTTAGTTAGTTAGTTAGTTAGTTAGTTAGTTAGTTAGTTAGTTAGTTAGTTAGTTAGTTAGTTAGTTAGTTAGTTAGTAGTAGTAGTTAGTAGTTAGTTAGTTAGTTAGTTAGTAGTTAGTTAGTTAGTTAGTTAGTTAGTTAGTTAGTTAGTTAGTAGTAGTAGTTAGTTAGTAGTTAGTTAGTTAGTAGTTAGTTAGTTAGTTAGTAGTAGTTAGTTTGTTAGTAGTTAGTTAGTTAGTTAGTTAGTTAGTTAGTTAGTTAGTAGTAGTTTAGTTAGTTAGTAGTTTTAGTTAGTTAGTTAGTAGTTAGTTAGTTAGTTAGTTAGTTAGTTAGTTAGTTAGTTAGTAGGTAGTTAGTAGTTAGTTAGTTAGTTAGTTAGTTAGTTAGTTAGTTAGTTAGTTAGTTAGTAGTTAGTTAGTTAGTTAGTTAGTTAGTTAGTTAGTAGTTAGTTAGTTAGTTAGTTAGTTAGTAGTTAGTTAGTTAGTTAGTTAGTTAGTTAGTTAGTTAGTTAGTTAGTTAGTTAGTTAGTAGTTAGTTAGAGTTAGTTAGTTAGTTAGTTAGTTAGTTAGTTAGTAGTAGTTAGTTAGTAGTAGTAGTTAGTTAGTGTTAGTTAGTTAGTTAGTAGTTAGTTAGTTAGTTAGTAGTTAGTTAGTTAGTTAGTTAGTTAGTTAGTTAGTTAGTTAGTTAGTTAGTTAGTTAGTTAGTTAGTTAGTAGTTAGTTAGTTAGTTAGTTAGTAGTTAGTTAGTTAGTTAGTTAGTTAGTTAGTTAGTTAGTTAGTTAGTTAGTTAGTTAGTTAGTTAGTTAGGTAGTTAGTTAGTTAGTTAGTTAGTAGTTAGTTAGTTAGTTAGTTAGTAGTAGTTAGTTAGTTAGTTAGTAGTTAGTTAGTTAGTTAGTTAGTTAGTTAGTTAGTTAGTTAGTTAGTTAGTTAGTTAGTTAGTTAGTTAGTTAGTTAGTTAGTTAGTAGTAGTTAGTTAGTTAGTTAGTTAGTTAGTTAGTTAGTTAGTTAGTTAGTAGTTAGTTAGTTAGTTAGGTAGTTAGTTAGTTAGTAGTTAGTTAGTTAGTAGTTAGTTAGTTAGTTAGTTAGTTAGTTAGTAGTTAGTTAGTTAGTTAGTTAGTTAGTTAGTTAGTAGTTAGTAGTTCGTTCGTTCGTTCTTCGTTAGTCGTTCGTTCGTTCGTTCGTCGTTCGTTCGTTCGTTCGTTAGTTCGCTTCGTTCGTTCGTTCGTTACGTTCGTTCGTTACGTTCGTTCGTGTTCGTTCGTTCGTTCGTTCGTTCGTTCTTTCGTTAGGTAGTGTAGTTAGGGTAGTAGTTAGTAGTTAGTTAGGTAGTAGTTAATAGTTAGTAGAGCGGTATCCACGTGATATAATTAAATCTAAGACCGTATTGGACTGTATGAAAGTTTTACGAACAAGGCGAATGTAATAGCTTTAAAGGGAGGCTGGCTCGAGCTAGTTGACCTGACAAACAGGACTACGAGCACATCTATACAAAATTTGCTGTGCGGATTCAGAGCATGTGGAGAGGACACTGCCACTGTCAGGCATTTGTCTGACATTGATCGAAGTATCTTGGAAGTTATGTTATTCCGGAAATATCATTCCTGACTAACATTGATTGGAAAGTTCTTAGGAATTACGTTCAGGAAACTGTGAACATTGAATAATAATATACATAGTTAGTGGACAATTTTTTCATTAAGAGAAGCACACAACAGTCCCGATTATGGCCTACATCTAGGCTTTGATGTAGTATACATCTTCCTATCAACCTAACCTAACCATGTTAGTGACATCCTTTAACCATTTAGCATCATCAGTAACTATAGGCCTTAATTTAGTCGTAATCTTTTATTCCTGTTTTGATAATTTCTTGAATTCTTCCCCTGCTTCCTTAGTTCCTTCCATCTTTCAGTTTCTTATTGATTTTACTTACTTTGCATAACATCACATTCATCTTCTACCATCGTATAAGTCCTTCAATTCGATTCAATATTCAGTTTTAAATTTATATTTTTCTTAAGTTACTTCTTGCGATTTTTCATAAAAGCCAAATTTAAAATGTTGAAAAAAAATTTTAACAAAGTTTAAATATTAGTCCTATATACCAATCTTTATTCACTGCTTAACACCTTCCTTTTTATGAGTAGGGTATTAATAATCTTTTTCATCACTATTTACCCAACAACTTAAAACCTCAAATAAAATATGTTTATTTTTCTAGCTAAAAAAAACGAAAGAGAAAACTTCAAATTTCTTTCTTATTTTTTCATAAGATTTTTTTATGAAATACAAAAAATCAATAATGAAAATTTATGAACTACAAAAAATATCACAACTTTCAATTTCACTTTTTCCCAACCAACCACACAAAAAAACTACCTTCTTTCCATCATAATTTTCAGATTTATTTTCCAAGAAACTATTCATTATTTTAATAAAAGCAACAACATGAATTTATGCTGTAGTTTCTATTGCTCTGTTGTTGTCTTAAGCTTTTCTCAATCTTTACAATTTAATCTTTTTAATTGTGATGCTTTTGAAAAGATAACTTTGTCGTAGTTGTGGTTTAATTTAACTTTGAAAATTATTTGTATGTGTGTTTGAGTGGCAAATAAAGTTGTAAATAAAAAAAATTTGTTTATCAGAGATTTTTTTGGGTACAAGTTTAAACATTTAGTGCGGGTTTTTTGTATTATTTTGGCATTGACTAAGTAAAAAAGTGGGTGTTTTTCGTGGTATATGTGTTTAGTATTTGGCATTTAAAGCATGTGCGATGAAATTAATTTTGAACCGTTTTTTTGTTAGAAAAACAAATAAGAAATCGCACATCGAAAAAAAAAAATGAAAGTTTGTTTAATTAAAATCTTAGATTTTTTAACACTGATTAAAAGGAGCGATATATTTTTTCAATTTAAAAGTGTTATTGAAGCGTGTTTGTAACAAAATTTAAAGTTTGTTGGATTAAATGTAGGAGATCACACGTTTTGTGTGAGTGTGTGTTATGGTGGTTATGTTGAACATAATTGCTTTGGATTAAGACATTTTATGTTGTATGATTTGTTATGACTTTATTGGAAATAATTGAAAAAAATTAAAAAAACTTAGGTGTCTTAGGTCTTTTGATTTTTGTAGGGAGGCATAAAGGTATGGTTACAGTAAGGTAATGATTCAAATGAACAATGTTTGGTGTTTCAGTAAACGTTGAATTTTATGCAAAAAAGTTTGTGTCTTAAGTCTTTTGTTTAGTCTAGAAATTTAATTAAATTGTATGTAATTATCAAGTTTGCTGTTTAAGTCTTTTGTTTTATTAATGTTAAACCATGTCAAATACCGCTTGTGGCTTAAGTCTTGTATCAAACAAATACTACTTTTTAATTTCAACTTTAGAATTTTAATTTGTCTTGCAATTTATGAGATTTATCCAACAAAAAATGTCAAATCATAAAATGCATTTGACATCACAAATAATTGATGTCACTAGTAAAATTTCAATTCTTAAAACCATGAGCACCAAAAACCTTATCAATCATATGACATTAAAACAACTTTTAATTATATTATTTACAGAAAATTAATTTTTAAAAACACATGCTTGGTATTTGAAACTTGTTTCTTTTAAATGCTGGTTTTCAGTCTCATTTGCCACAGTTTATTAGACTCCCTTCTCTGTTCCGCAAAGCTTAAATGCATATATTTTCCATATCTTAAAAAAAAAACACATAATAATAAAGCCATTTAAATAAAGAAAAGGATATAAAGTAAATATTTCCTTTATGGAAATAAAACACAGATTAAAATTCCTACCGCTTAAGCATACATATTAAAACAGACTATAAATGTTAAAGATGAAATGACTGAAATTGCAATTGAAGCGACAGGCGGCAAGCTACTGTAAGGAAATTTATATACTGACTATTCAAAATTCACAATTTGAAAATCAAACCGAAATTATATTCTAAATGAAAACCACACCAGAAAACTTATTATCATTTTGTTGGATTATTTGAATGTGAGTTCGATTGCTGCTAGAGACCCTGTTATGTATATATGTATCTCTTAAATAGATTTATGATCTTTGTTACTCTCTTCAGTAAATTAAGTTTGAAAATTTTTTGTAAAACTCTTTAAAATCTTTAGAATGTAGTATGCAGCTTCTATTCTAATTCTAGCTGTAAAGTTAAAAAAATAATAAACAATGACAAAAACAACAACTACAACAACTCTGCAAAGAAAACCAACAAACAAACGTTAAACAAATACTACATACACACAAACATACTCATACATACATTTTTCTTCTTTATTGGTTTACGCATAAAATTAAACAATCATATTGCAATCCTTACCAAACCACCTGCTGTGCTTTGTATATGCGTTCGGTATTCATACCGCAAAACGAAATAGCAACAATAACAACAACAATATTCCCAGCGGGAAATTGGAACTTATGAAGAGTTAATGTTTTAGACTAGAACTTAACTGAACCATTCTTAATCGAAAATAACAATTCAGAAATGATTTTCTCTTTTATCGGCTTTCAAGGTTTCTCATTCTATTGGTATGATGTCCAAGTTCTCTGCTTTTGGACAAATTCTGTTGTTCGCAAACATTATTTAATTGCGGCTTGAGTTGAGTTGTTAGTGATTGTGCAAGGTTTTTTTGAGTTCGATAACTATCATCATGTAGTAACTCTTCTGATTCTTTGTTTTCAAACTTTTGGGCAATCTTTGTTTTCATTCTCAAACTCATCATTTCTGAACCGCTTAAACCATCTCTAACATACTGAAACCGCTGAAACACATTTTTATCGTTCGGCTTTCAAGGTTTCTCATTATATTGGTATGATGTCCAAGTTCTCTGCTTTTGGACAAATCCTGTTGCTCGCGAAGATTTTTCAATTGCGGCTTGAGTTGAGTTATTGTCCAGTATTTTGTGTTGATGTTTGTAACGCAAGTACATAATATTACGAAAAGTTTTCTTACATTCATAAAATCAGAAAATATTTCGTATTATATACGAAAGTTTCGTAAATAGTATGATATATTAGATCACTTCCAAAAATTCCTAATTTTTTAAACAACAATTTCCAACTGGGTAGTAATCCTTAAACTCTAACAATTACACATACATAGAACCAACAAATAAATTCTTATACATATACATATTTATAAAATAAAATATCTGTAAAGGTGCGTCTGTATGTATGTATAAAAAAAGAATCAACTTTGTTTTGAAAATTGTTTTTAATACTTACGTTACGGTATGACTAAAGCTGTGCAACAGGTTAAATGTTAGTCTAACACACAACCAAAGTCAAAACGAAAAAAAAAACTATTAAAAAAAGGAAGAAAAAAAAAAATAACAGCAAGAGGTGTATTGAACTAAAAACTAACATACCAAACAAATACTTACATACAGCACATCAGAAAGAAAACGCTACCGCATTTGAGCCAAATTCAAATTCGTTTATAGAAGGAGTGTAAATATAAGAAATCCCCACAATAACAGCAAGTATTTGAAAGCAAAAAATGAGTATTAGAAAAAAAAAAAAGAAACGAAATCAATAAAAATGTAGAGATTTTCTGTTGTTGTTGTTGTTGCTATAACTCCTTAACTTCTTAAGAAGAAAGAAAAAAAGAAAACTGTGTTTAGATGTAAAAAGATTAGTTATGCTACTTACTAACTAAGATACGTACGTAAACTATGTTTGTACGTCGGTATAGGTGTTTCTTTAGACGCAACATGGTCCCAGAGAGAAAATATCTAGTCTTTCAATTTTGTAAAAACTTAATAAAGAGGTGCGTAAGGTCTTTAAAAAAGGTGTTATTTATGATGGCTTTTTCTTAGCTGGCTGTCAGATTGAAAATGTTTAGAAAAAATTTCTGCTTTTTTTTGGAGAATTTTTAATAAAGAATTATAAGGTAGTTAACTGAAAAATGTTTGGGTTTATTAATAGTAATATTTGTTATAAAACAATGTTTGTAAATTTATTGTAATTGTTGGGAACGAATTTTTGTTATGCTTTTCTATAATTAAGAAATTAAAAAAAAAATATTTAAAGATTTGTTTGTGATCATACTGGGAACTAAAGTTCTAAATTTCTTTTTATTAAAGTAAAAATTCTCAAGCTTTTTATTAGAAGTGGAACTAATGAAAATGTTTATGTTAGTTAGTGTTAATTAAAGATGTGTTAATTAATGAGTTTTTTGGAAATAATCTAAAGAAAGACTTAGTTTATCATAAATATTAGTTATAATTAATTTTGATATTATTGGTTAGGAAAATGTTAAAGATTTATGGAATTATAATATAAAGTCATTGTCTGCAATGGTTTTCCTTTGAACTTAAAATGGAATTTTACACAAACATGTTGAGACTCCCTAGTTGAGTTTGAAATAAGAATAATTTCAAAAATTCATAACGAAACCAGCTTCTATTTCTAGAAATCTTATTAAACATTTCTGCTAAATCCATTAACACAATGACACTTTGTTTTGTGTCATAATATGACACGCCACCCTTGAAAAATTTTCTCCACATAACAAAAGACTTAAGACACAAACTTTGTTTTCAATTTTCCCTTTTTATTTTAGTTTAATTTAAAACTACTACTAATCTTCACATCAAATCATTAAAGGTGGATAATTTTCTTTCAATGACTAATTTACCATTTCAAAACACAAAATTTTTGTTCCTTTCGTTTTACAAATAATTGCCCACATCTAAGTCTTATCATTTTGTAAGATTTTAAGTTTCTTTGTGGAACTTTTTGTTTCCACTTTATTTGGTGTATAACAAAAACTAAAATACAAAAAACAATTTTACATTACATCCATTAAGAATTTCAAGTTTTACTACATACCTATGTAAAACAATACCTGCACATCATATATAACATCTAGTTTTCTCTTTATTATGCCATTAAAATAAGACTAGAATTCATGCACACACTTTTAGAGGCAACTAAAATAAAAATAATATTAAAGGAAAAAAAAAAACGAAGTTGGCTTTTAAAACAAAATGTCACTTAAAATGGAAAGTCATTCATCTTCTTGGGTGCTAAAGATAAAAGAGACACTAAAGTAAAAACAACAAATAAAAATGTATGTATATAAAAAAAAGAACTTAACTTGAAAGTAAAAATTAATGCATGTCTGGCATTGTAAAAAAAAAGATATTAAAAAAACGCGCTAAAATATATGTGAAGAGCCAAACGGACGAGGGTTGTTGGTAAAATGTAAGAAATAATAAAAATTAACAAGCCCACCATCATAAGGTGTTAATGTTTGATTCCATGACGTTATCGATTTAACTATTTCTTCATATACCAATGAAGTTTTAGTCCTGGACTCTTTTCGTTTGCTCCATTTGTTTAACAGTTTAATCAAGTTTTAGCTCTAATTAAAAAGATAGACGGACGGACATATATCATCGTAGTATTATACAAGTATCCTTGTCCTCCCTAGGTTCTTCCAGGATTTCAATGCACAGATTTAGCGGATCATCTCCGAATTTTACAAGTACATAAACTAATCCTTTAGGGTTCTTCTGGGAACCTTCTTATACAGACAGATAGATAGGGAGACAGAGAGCTAGACAGACAGACAGGCAGACACGAATGTCAAGTGCTTAACGTGAACACCTGCCTTGACGGCCTTATTTCACGGTGGTCTTTTTCAGGTAGCATGGGATCAATCCCAATGCAAACCCCGACAAGGAAAAAGCAATCACTGGTCTAAAGTCAATAGAAGAGGGTGACAAGTCCCAACATCAGGTGAAATCAATCTTCCGGAAAACCGGAAGGTGACCACCCTTATGATGTCATGAAAGATTGCATTATATAAAATAATGTGACAAAGGATGTAGAAATTTCCAAAGTCAATTCGAACCTAATAATTGCCCCGACGAGTTGAGGGAACGGACCTCAACCATATGTCGCAAACAATTGAATCCTGTTGAGATGGCAACAGCACCGAGAACTTCCCTGAAGTAAAAGGTCTACTAAATCAGTACTAGTCTCTTGTAGAGCAAGGAGACTTTCCCGATCGTTCATCAATTACATCAGTTCCATTCTCAGACCATAAATCTACGGAATGACAAGTGTCAACTTGAAAATTCCCCAACTTATACTACTACGCGAAGAGTAGGAGATACTCAACGGATTCAGGAATCCAGCATAAGTTGCTTTGTCACATCACCCAGTGACATCTGTTGAGATGGCAACAGCACCGGAGATAGAATCCAGACATATTTAGCATTTGGATATATCAGTCCTTAAACCAACATTCTCTCCCCGCGATTTGGGTTTCAACCTCAGCCACTACGTGGATCCCGAAGGAACCTCAACCAATTGACCGGTCAGGACTAGGTTCTGTGGGCAACTGGCCACCCGTAGTGCCAGATTATATGGTGCTCTGGTTAGACCCCATGCCAAATCATTCCAAGGATAATCCGACGATACATTTGACATCACCAGTTTATAGTCCCGGCTGATTAGAGATACTGGTAGCATCTCTTTACCCCGGGATTGCAATACACCATGATGGACATTTCATCATGGAAACATGCCCCAGGGGGGAAGACAGACAGACAGACAGACAGACAGACAGACAGACAGACAAACAGACAGACAGACAGACAGACAGACAGACAGACAGACAGACAGACAAACAGACAGACAGATAGACAGACACATAGGCTGACTGAGAGACAAACACATAGACAGACGGACATGATGGCAGATAGACTGACAGATGGACAGAAAATCTGACAGAACGACAAAAAGATGCGCTAAAATTGTGTTACAATTTTACCAAGGAAGATACCTTATATACGAAACTGCTTCATTACTTGATTTTTTCTTATTTAAATTAATTTTTTATGTTAAACAATTATCACCTTTCAAAGTTTAGAAAATAAGAATAATTTTAAAAATATTTTCAAAATATTTCTAATAAACCAATTTTAAAACTTATTAGCGGCTAGTAAATTTTTTATATGTTAAAATTAAATATTAAAATTAATAATGAGTTTTTGTTTCATAAACTCATAAAAATCATAATTTAAAAAAATATCATATTTTATGACATTTAAATGTATACGAAAAATCTCCATCAAATTACTGTATTTTACAAAATAATCGTAAAACTTAATTAGATTCAGTATGAATAAAAGACAAAAAATGTTAAAATAGAAGGCTTGACTAGAGTCATAAAAACTATGAAACAAGTTAAATAAAATATATTGATATACTATAGGAGAAGGTATTCTTAATTAATTATAAAATTTGTAGCATTTTCAATAACAGTTGGAAGCTTTACTTTTCACCTACGCCCTTGTAATAGTTTGTATGACACCTTCTGACAAATTGGAAGGTATTCCTACTTAATTATGATATTTGAAATCGTATAATTCTCAGTTGGAAGTTTGGTGTTTTTAATGACTTCTTCACCTACGCCTAAAATTACTATGGCATTCATATAAAGAATTCCTCCTTGATTGGTAAGACAAAGCTGCTGTCATGCCGATATTTGACCTAATGTGTGAATATTTTTGGGTTATGGAAAATATCAGAGATCTGTAAAATTTAAACCAGGAAGGTCTTAGTTTAGGTATGTTCCAGTAATGAGTTAAAAAGTCACTATTGACTACTTCTTTATTAGTATTTTAACTCACTATCTTATCAAGATAATTAGTTAGTAATGACATTTGAGGTACGCTCGCTTACAAAAAATTACTTAAATAAGTACTTACAAATAGGGAGTTAAAGTGTTGTTTTTGCTAGCTAGTTAAGAGTTAACTTGCGCACGATGAAATAAAATGTGCAAATAAAATGGCAAAACTCAAAATAAAGTAATTACGTATGTGATTATATGTAAGTTATTATAAGAGTACTTAAAAGTAATGCAGGTGGTAGGTGGTAGTCATTAAAAAGTAAATGGTTATGTAAGTACAAGTCATTACCGGATTTTTGATGGGTTAATTGACTCAGGTTAAAGGTGGCTGCAGGAAATGTAAAGTAAATCTGATAATGAACGTTAGTGGGTTAAATAACAACTAGATATTACCTGGTCTTATAATGTTCTGAAATAAGTTTTTTTTTTGTAGCCACAATATTGTTCAAATTCAAAACTATTTATTGCCTTATCTTGATTATAAAATCATACTCTTTGTTCGAAATTAATTTTATAGCTTTTTTTTTCAATAACTATTTGAACGACAATAAAACTTTATTACAACCTGTTGATGACTTGTAGCGATAATAAAAAAAATCGAAACAAATAATTCAAATATTATTTTCTGAATAGACTTAATTTATATGCAAATTTTACATCTATAAATAATTAAGTTGATCATAAAAATGAAAACATTTGATATGTGTTAAAATGTTACAAAATATTTCAAATTAAAGAATTTAATATTGATCTGATAATAAGGGATATTGAGTTAGTAAAGAGTTTTAATGACTGCGTAGTCATATTGATAATTGCTATTATGGAACTACATAATATAGAAAGTGAGTACAAAAAAGTCTCTTTTCAAATCAGATTTTAAAAGTTAGCTGAAAATCTTTATCACTGTCTATAAGTGCTAGTCTATTAGATTGTAGGTCGTAGGTTCGATTCCGATCGAAAAGAAATATAGAATTGAATCTTGTCTTGTTAACGAAGATTATTATGGAATCACAAGACATCGAAAAATCGACTGTCAATATCTGCTAGTCTATCCGTCTATAGGTCGCTTGTTCAAATCCGATCAGAAAGAAATAGAGAATTGAATCATGCTAATACATGTTAGGGATTGTTTTTATGAAACTATATTACATCAAAACATGACTGTTTATGATTGTAAGATTCTGTTGTGATGCCGGTTTTTCGTAGAAGTTCGATCACATCCTCCCCCGGGGTCATTTTACCTTGATGAATCTTTCCCCAGCTAGGTGTTATTGCTATTTCGGGGAAAATAGGTAGTACCAGTACCTCTAGTCTGCCGGAACTGTAATTTGGTGATGAGTTTCGGATTTTGTCTTGTGCCGGTAATTGAAGAGGTCCCATCGGAATGCACGTAGTGGCATTGGTTTAAACCAAAATTAGCGGAAAAGAGAATGTTGGTTAAAGAACTGATGCACGGTAAAGTCTATAATTCGGGATAAGTTTGGTGCTGTTGCCGAGACAACAGAAACCCCACAGAGGAGTGACTGTGAGTCTAAGCGTTCGAAATGAGTTGATGTCATGCGTATATGATACGGGATGAAGGGGTGTGCGGACCTTATCCACCCGTATGCCTAGATTGAGTATGTCGGATATTGTTCTCTATGATTGTGTCGGATACCTTGTCCGGGTATGTTCAGGGTTTACTCTGTTCATACAAGATTTACTATAGTTTGTTCTCTGTGAGTAAGAAAAAGCCTTCGGCTTATTAGAAGAATTCGGTCTACCGATTACGTCTCTAGGCGCTTTTGCCGACTCAATAGAGACCATTCCATATGCGTGGTTGTAAACGGAAGTGATGTTTTTGCATCTCGGAAGTTAAACATCGGAGCAACAATGGTCAGCGATTAGATAGCTCGAGTACTTATGCATGGACCCATAGGATACTGTACAAAATTTCCACCGACGTGTAAGATACACAATGGGGAGCTGGTGAGACACCTAATTAGCTCACCTTGTGTTTGAAAAAGTACCACCGTGAAAATAAGTCCAACCCGGCAGGTGTTTACGTAAAGCACTTCGACTTCTTCCGTCACATCTTGGCAACTTTCACACAAGTCATCATGATACTGAGCTATGGTTTACTAATTTCAGGAGATATACTGCATCAAGCATTGACCATATACTTCAAAAACTAGTATAGTTAGTAGTTTAGTTCCTTACTCAATCTAGTCTGAGGGATTTAATAGAACTTTTTATTAACTTGTCGTTTGGACACTTTAAGCGGTATTCCCCAGAAGTGGTCTTTATCCATATCTTACATTGATGCTCCATTTTTCCCCAGCTGCATAATTGGTCATTGTATTCCTATGTCGCCGTATCCACAAAAGAACGACTGTTGAATGTCTTGCTATTCTGATTAAGGATATCCGGATTTCTTAGACAAATTTTTATGATTCCGAATTCATGATTGAAAATAATAGCTCCCTACTATGTAGTTCTTTCCACTAAACAGTAACTCCAGCTCTTAGGCAAATATCATATGATTCAAAATGATCATAGAATATTTTTAAAAAATTTATTTGCTCAGCACTCCTAGAAGGTCATTTTATAGACTAATATTGAGCATGTTTTAAGTGTTCTTTTAAATTTCAATTCGTTTCATTAATTTTAATTAAAAACATTTCAAAATGTGTTTTTTGGTTTCTAATAAAAGCAAAATTCAAAAGTTGTTTAGCAAAAATGTTGTTAATTTCAATAACATATAAAAGGAGTGTCGAATATTTTAAAATCTTTATTAATCAATCAATCTTAAACAATGATTACGGTTTAATTTAGTTAAAAGAATTTGCCGATTTTAAATGATTTTGATTGAAAAAAAAAAGAATAAAGAAAGAGAAAACTATAAAACCAACCAGGGTGTGGGAGAAAGTATTGCATTTAAGTTTGCTAATGAATTAAATTTTTAAATTTCTATTTGATAAGACTAACTGTAGGAATAACTGTTGCTATTAACTTCAAGTTTGTTGCCTAAGTCTTTTGTTTTGCTAGCTATTGCAAGCTATTTGCTATTATTTTTGTATTGATATTTAAGTCATTTGTTCTTTTTTAAAAATTAAGGTTTGTGTCCTAAGTCTTTTGTTTTGCTCGGTACTAAAAGCTAATAATTTGCAATAAATTTTCTTTATTTATTAATTTTAATAATTAATCAAATTTTAATTATATTTTATCGCTAAAAACAAACGTGACATTGTAAAACAATGTCATAGTTGTTGACATGATGACGTATGTTATATTTTATTTTACATAAGTAGGCGCCAGTCATAAAAAGCTTTCAATTTTATAATGAGATTTATTACATTTAAGGAAAAAATATTTAATAAATTATAATAGCAATATATTGTTGTTAATTATGTTATTATAATAAATTATTAGAAAAAATGCAAAAAGCTTTTATTTTTATTAAAGGGAAATAACTATCTAAGTTAATAATAATAAAATTTGCATAACTTGTCATATTGGCAATATGACATATTTAAGCTAATGAAAACGCCCACTAGGAAAATATTATAATAATAATACTAATAAAACCTATGTATAAGTTTTCTTAAGGCTGTAAGTAATTTAAAAGTAAATTTTTTAATATTTTTGTAATTTTTTTTCTACTTAAATATGAACAATAATGATGATGATGAGTTTTTTCTTTGTCTTTTTTGTAAGTGAACAATTTTTGAAAGTTTTGCTGTTGTTGTGAAAAATTATATTTAAATCTTTGACATTAGTATGGCAAACACACCTTAATTGTTTGTTAAAAAAAATATTTGAAAAAAAATAATTTGTTTTGTTTCCGTTTTCATAATAATAGTAATGAAAGTGAAGTTTTTGTTATTGTTTGCTTTTGTATACAAACTAAAAGGAAGTCTTTGCCTTAATGACTTGTTAGTTGAAATATTTGGCAATTAATCACTTTAGAGTTTTTTTGTTTATTTATTTAGCTTTGTAATTTTTATGCAAATTTATTTACAAAAAAAACCCACTCTTATTGAATCAGAATTATTCAGTTTACTGACCGGAAAATATAGTATTGTTATTAATTCTGGAAAAGAAGTATTTTTCCTTATTGCCATACATTTTTCATACCTGCTTATAGCCTTTAGGCTGCGAAAGCTATAAAATAACAGTAAACTTTTATATATAGTTTTCTTTATTTGCCGATTCTTTTATTTACAAAATCAAATACAATTCATATACATAAGTTTTCTTTGGATATTCACTACGAAAAAAGGGTAGTCTTGATACTTTGCATAATTTGAAACGATTTAGTGTGGTCCATCTGTCAGTTATATTAGAAGCAGCATACTATAGACTAGACTATAAACTAGACTATAGACTAGACTAGACTATAGACTAGACTATAGACTAGACTAGACTAGACTATAGACTAGACTATAGACTAGACTATAGACTAGACTATAGACTAGACTATAGACTAGACTATAGACTAGACTAGACTAGACTAGACTATAGACTAGACTATAGACTAGACTATAGACTAGACTATAGACTAGACTATAGACTAGACTATAGACTAGACTATAGACTAGACTATAGACTAGACTATAGACTAGACTATAGACTAGACTATAGACTAGACTATAGACTAGACTATAGACTAGACTATAGACTAGACTATAGACTAGACTATAGACTAGACTATAGACTAGACTATAGACTAGACTATAGACTAGACTATAGACTAGACTATAGACTAGACTATAGACTAGACTATAGACTAGACTATAGACTAGACTAGACTAGACTATAGACTAGACTATAGACTAGACTATAGACTAGACTATAGACTAGACTATAGACTAGACTATAGACTAGACTATAGACTAGACTATAGACTAGACTATAGACTAGACTATAGACTAGACTATAGACTAGACTATAGACTAGACTATAGACTAGACTATAGACTAGACTATAGACTAGACTATAGACTAGACTATAGACTAGACTATACACTAGACTATAGACTAGACTATACACTAGACTATAGACTAGACTATAGATTAGACTATAGACTAGACTATAGACTAGACTATAGACTAGACTATAGACTAGACTATAGACTAGACTATAGACTAGACTATAGACTAGACTATAGACTAGACTATAGACTAGACTATAGACTAGACTATAGACTAGACTATAGACTAGACTATAGACTAGACTATAGACTAGACTATAGACTAGACTATAGACTAGACTATAGACTAGACTATAGACTAGACTATAGACTAGACTATAGACTAGACTATAGACTAGACTATAGACTAGACTATAGACTAGACTATAGACTAGACTATAGACTAGACTATAGACTAGACTATAGACTAGACTATAGACTAGACTATAGACTAGACTATAGACTAGACTATAGACTAGACTATAGACTAGACTATAGACTAGACTATAGACTAGACTATAGACTAGACTATAGACTAGACTATAGACTAGACTATAGACTAGACTATAGACTAGACTAGACCTAGACTATAGACTAGACTATAGACTAGACTATAGACTAGACTATAGACTAGACTATAGACTAGACTATAGACTAGACTATAGACTAGACTATAGGACTAGACTATAGACTAGACTATAGACTAGACTATAGACTAGACTATAGACTAGACTATAGACTAGACTATAGACTAGACTATAGACTAGACTAAGACTAGACTATAGACTAGACTATAGACTAGACTATAGACTAGACTATAGACTAGACTATAGACTAGACTATAGACTAGACTATAGACTATAGGACTAGACTATAGACTAGTCTATAGACTAGACTATAGACTAGTCTATAGACTAGACTATAGACTAGTCTATAGACTAGACTATAGACTAGACTATAGACTAGACTATAGACTAGACTATAGACTAGACTATACGAGACATAGACTATAGACTAGACTATAGACTAGACTATAGACTAGACTATAGACTAGACTATAGACTAGACTATAGATAGACTATAGACTAGACTATAGACTAGACTATAGACTAGACTATAGACTAGACTATAGACTAGACTATAGACTAGACTATAGACTAGACTATAGACTAGACTATTAGACTAGACTATAGACTAGACTATAGACTAGACTATAGACTAGACTATAGACTAGACTATAGACTAGACTATAGACTAGACTATAGACTAGACTATAGACTAGACTATAGACTAGACTATAGACTAGACTATAGACTAGACTATAGACTAGACTATAGACTAGACTATAGACTAGACTAAGACTAGACTATAGACTATAGACTAGACTATAGACTAGACTATAGACTAGACTATAGACTAGACTATAGACTAGACTATACTAGACTATAGACTAGACTTAGACTAGACCTATAGACTAGACTATAGACTAGACTATGACTAGACTATAGACTAGACTATAGACTAGACTATACTAGGACTATAGACTAATAGCTAGATATAGACTAGACTATAGACTAGACTATAGATAGACTATAGACTAGACTATAGACTAGACTATACTAGACTATAGACTAGACTATAGACTAGACTATAGACTAGACTATAGACTAGACTATAGACTAGACTATAGACTAGACTATAGACTAGACTATAGACTAGACTATAGACTAGACTATAGACTAGACTATAGACTAGACTATAGACTAGACTATAGACTAGACTATAGACTAGACTATAGACTAGACTATAGACTAGACTATAGACTAGACTATAGACTAGACTATAGACTAGACTATAGACTAGACTATAGACTAGACTATAGACTAGACTAGACTATAGAATAGACTATAGACTAGACTATAGACTAGACTATAGACTAGACTATAGACTAGACTATAGACTAGACTATAGACTAGACTATAGACTAGACTATAGACTAGACTATAGACTAGACTATAGACTAGACTATAGACTAGACTATAGACTAGACTATAGACTAGACTATAGACTAGACTATAGACTAGACTATAGACTAGACTATAGACTAGACTATAGACTAGACTATAGACTAGACTATAGACTAGACTATAGACTAGACTATAGACTAGACTTATAGACTAGACTATAGACTAGACTAGATAGACATAGACTAACATAACTAGACTATAGACTAGACTACAGACTAGACTATAGACTAGACTATAGACTAGACTAGACTAGGACTAGACTAGACTAGACTATAGACTAGACTATAGACTATAGTATAGACTAGACTATAGACTAGACTATAGACTAGACTATATACTAGACTATAGACTAGACTATAGACTAGACTAGACTATAGACTAGACTATAGACTAGACTATAGACTAGACTATTGACTAGACTATAGACTAGACTATAGACTAGACTATAGACTAGGACTATAGACTAGACTATAGACTAGACTATAGACTAGACTATAGACTAGACTATAGACTAGACTATAGACTATACTATAGACTAGACTATAGAGTAGACTATAGAGTAGACTATAGACTAGACTACGTCTTTAGGTTGCTGTTTGAGAATCAACAGAGACATAAATAGAAATTATGTTTTTGCATCTCTGAAGTTAAGCAACGGGGTGGCAATGTCAGAGATTAGCTCCAGTTTTCGAGCAATCGGCTGGTACATGGACCAATTTAAAATAAAGGGTGTCTTAACTTCGTTACCACCTTATAAAGATCTTTTTCTTATTTATGTAAACTTAAATAACATAAACCCCCAACAACCATTTAAATCATAAAAACTCTTGCAAACATTTATAAATACAGTTGTTGTTGTTGTTGGTGAAGCTAAAACTCTTATGATCATAATACTCTTTCATCCTCATGCATGCTTCAAAACAGTTGTCATTATGATCAAGTAAGAAAATATTTCTAAAAAGAAAAACTAAATAAATTCAATGTATTATCTTAAACACATGGACAAAAGAAAATGAAAAAAGTCAAAAGAAAAGAAGCCACTAACACAAGATTTTATAATCGTAAAATTTTCTCTACTACTTTTTTTCAACATTACACTACAATACAATACCGTTTATTGGTTTTTGTTTATTCAGTCATATATTCATATAAATATTTATTTTGGCAAAAAAGTAGTGAAAAATATTTTTGTAAACTTGGTTTATAGTTGAAGTTAGTTTTTCATGTTTATCATTTACGAAAAATGTAAGATCTTTTTAAGTGATTTTTTTTTTGGGAGTTTAGTTCCATGTAATGTTGTGCTATAAAGTTTAGCGTTTTAGTAAGTTTTGGAAAAAAGGTGGAGTTTTTATACAGTTTGGTTTGATAGTAATAAAAGGTTATTTAAGTTATTATAATTATTATTAAAAATAAATCATAGATAATATTATATTTTTTTATAGGACATGCTTAGTTAAGATTTTTGTTAAGTTATTGATTTTTAAAATAGAATAGCTTTAGTGATTTAAGACTATAATTACAGATATTAGGTTAACGTTATTTTGTTTCATTTACTATCGGAATTAGTATTTTTCTCTGGTCAAATATTTTTAGTAATTTCCCTGGTGCTATGTCTTGCCAGGAATGGAACCAACGGCTTTGTTTATCTTGTTAGAACCTATACTACTATAGTGGTAGGTTATTATTCAGTTTTGCTTCTAATGAGTTGTTTTCAACGGTTTTAACGCGAGATGGTTTTAAAAACCAATAATTAAAAATATTACTCGATGAAGTGAGCACCAATTTCAAAACGTTTGCTAGCAGCAGAATTCATCCAAAAGCATGAAATTCGGGTATCAAACGAATCGAAGCCAAGAGTCCTTCAAACAACATTTTTCATTTTCGAAATGCTGCTAAAATGCTATAAAAGTAAACAAAATATTTACAACACAAATCGTTACTGACCATGAAAAATGAAGCTCCACCCTCCAAATCGACACCAAAGCCAAATGGTCCTGGCAGTAAGGTAATTAATGCACCTTATTTGGTGAAACCAAAAAAGTCCTATATATTATATGCTGCTAGGATCTGGCCATCACACAGCAACTTTAGAATATGGTATTGCTTCGTTTAAAGCGAATATTGGCCGAAAAAGTGTTTGGAATGCTTTGCCCCAGCAGTCATACAATACAATTATAGCCTACACCACTATAGTGAGGAGGGTGTTATGCGTTTGTACTGATGTTTGTAACACTCAAAAATATGGATTCTACACCCACCTTAAAGTATACCAATCGGCTCAGAATCACTTTCTGAGTCGATGTCCCCCCGGGCATGTTTCCTTGATGATAGATCCCATCTTGACGTATAGCAATCCCGGAGTAAAGAGGTGCTACCAGTACCTCTAATCTGCCGGGACTATAAACTGGTGTTTACATTTCACTGCCTGGCTAGTCCTTGCATGATTTGAAAAGTGGTCTAACCAGAGCACCATATAATCTGGTACTACGGGTGGCTAGTTGCCCACAGGACTTGTCCTGACTGGTCAGTTGGTTAAGGTTCCTTCGGGATCTACGTAGTGGCTGTGGTTTAAACCCAAATTCGCGGGAAGAGATTGTTGGTTTAAGGGTTGATATACCCTATATATAATGCATTGGCTAATTCTCTTTTTAAATGACACAGGTCTGTGCAAAGTATCATATGCTGGATTCCTGAACCCGATCGGTATTTTTACCGCCGGGAAAGTCTCCATATATATATTGGGGACTAGTACTGACTTAGTATGCCTTTTTACGCCTCGGAGAAGTTTCTCGGTGCTGTTGCCATCTCAACAAGATATATTGATTCATGCTACGCAACTATTTGTCGAGTCAATTATTGGGTTCAGTTGACTTTGTAAATTCTTACATCCTTTGTTACAGATCGGTTCATGAAGAGGGATCCTGATTTATTATTTTGGGTATTTCTTGCTACTAGGTGCTGTTGCCAAACCAACAGAAGCTATCTCAGTAGTGTGGTTGGGCGACTTTAAGAGGTCCAGGAATGCACTATGGGAGAATCTTTAGATGATGAGAATGTTTGTAGGGACAGAGTATTCTTCATAACATCAATTGAGTGTTTTCACCTGATGTTGGGTCCGCCCCTTCTATTGACTCTAACCAGTGATTGCCTTTTCCTTTGTCGGAATTAGATTGAGCTTACTCATGACACCTGTCCTTCCCTAACGGGGCTACTATGGCAAGAGATTAGATAGTTCGAGTTCTTCAGCAAAGTGCTTGTGCAATGAATAAGTTCGTTTTTACCACATACTTAGATTTGTTTCTATTTAGTACTATGATTTTCATCACTTAAGTTCTCTAGAGCTGAGCTGTTGTTTTATAGAAATTTTAAAATATAATTTACCAAAAACGCTCAAAAAATGTATTTCTTTTATATTCCCTTTTATATGCATCTAGTTTCTCATACATTTTCTCAATTAATTATTAACTATTGTTGTAGAAACATGTATGTTTTACCATGTATTTCGTCCTCTTTTAAAAGCATCTAAATTACAACAACTAAAGGATTTACATAAATTACTTGGCAAAACATAGTTTTAATGTTTGCATTTTTTTATTATTTCCACTTACAACTTAATTTTCACATTAAAAAAGAAAACCAGCAGTAAGACAACAAACACTGGGTATTTTATATAAATTACTAAGCTTAAACCTAAAGTAAACAAGAGTTGAAATAGTGCAACTAACTATAGCAACAACAATAAATTATCATTAATCTTATGAATTGCATGAATTTACATAATTTTCTTAAAACATACGTTCCTACATTGGTTGCTTTGTTTCTTTCTTTCCTTTAAATATTTATAAAATAAATTTTAAAAGAAGGAAGAAAAAAATTTAATATAATGTTCAAGTGAGAAATATATAATAAAATAAACTATAAACTATTAAAAGTCTAACATATAAACATTTATAAAAAAACACAATTTTGAGCACTTGCTATGCAACAAAATAGAGCATGCAATATTAAAGTACGCTACAGTAACATTATAAAATGTTTGGTGGAGCTAGACACTTAAAGGTCTAGTCTAGTTCTAGTTTATAATTGTGTTATATCTGTCTTAAAGTTTTTATTTGTCGCCATTTGGAGTATAATTTAAGGCAAAACTGATTCGTTGTGATCTTTTACTTTGGCCTTCATTTTCCTAAAGCTATATAACGCATTACACTAGTCATTAACGCAGTGTTTAAGTGTTATAGTTTTGCTTTTATTAAAAAAAAAAAAAAAACTTAAGTAAGAAATCCATTTTAATACATATATACATATTCAGCGACAACATTAACAAATCCATGTTGTTTAGTTTTATTTTTCTGTATAACTTGCCAACACTTTCAAAAGGAGAGCAATAAATTGTTCAGATGTCTTAACATTTGCCCAGCTAGGCTACAAGTTTAGTGTTTAGTGTTAAATAAATTTAAATCAATTTAGAAAGTCTCCTTTGAAATAAATAACAAACTAAATCTTTATATTTGTATTTCATTTACGTTTTTCGGTTTTTTTTCAGTTTCATCTTCTTATAAATTAAAAACAAAAAACATGTTAAATACTTCCTAATATAATTTTTCTTTTTTCTTTACTTCTTCTAAGAAATGTCTTAAAACAAAACAACCACAAAGTGTCACATTAGTGGCAATAAAGGTGTTTGAATTGTTACTTATTTGTGGCCTTTAAAGGATGTGTATTATTGTTTGCTGCCACTGCCAGTTGAAACTTGTTTGAAGTATTTTTTTTAAAGTATTTCTTTTACATTAATTATAATGTGATCATTGACTAAACACGCACATTGCAAATAAAATAAAAACAATATAAAACAAAAAATAAATTGTTTCATGAAAAATTTTTGATTTTTTAGGCATTAATTTAAGGTGAAACTAAATAATTTAACCCTGTTGGGGTTGGAGGGGTTAAATTGGGGAATAGTTATAATTCAAATTGTTTATATAAAGGATTTTTCTTAATTTTTCTGAATGAACTGAATAAAGGCAAAACGTTTCTTTTTAAATAGGCAAGAAGAATGATGCTTTCATGTCTAGCCACATAATCTGGTCGCTTTTCGACTAATGCTCGCTTTAAACGAATCAGTTGCAATCGATATACATAGGTTACTTGTGATGATCCGGCGTGATGTCAAAATCTCATAATAAATAGGACTCTTTTGGCCTTACCAAATATTTTAGCTCCCTGATTATTGGACATTAGTATCTTCTTTAAAATTCCTTTTTTTGTCCACAAATTGTTAAAATATTTAGATTTAGGGTAAAAACAATTTAAATATTCGATTATATGAGGGCATCATATAATCGACCAAGACCGGCCATACATTCCTACTTGTTTTTAACCGATTTTGTAACAAATGGGGAGTTAGTTAGTTAGTTAGTTAGTTAGTTAGTTAGTTAGTTAGTTAGTTAGTTAGTTAGTTAGTTAGTTAGTTAGTTAGTTAGTTAGTTAGTTAGTTAGTTAGTTAGATAGTTAGTTAGTTTAGTTAGTTAGTAGTTAGTTAGTTAGTTAGTTAGTTAGTTAGTTAGTTAGTTAGTTAGTTAGTTAGTTAGTTAGTTAGTTAGTTAGTTAGTTAGTTAGTTAGTTAGTTAGTTAGTTAGTTAGTTAGTTAGTTAGTTAGTTAGTTAGTTAGTTAGTTAGTTAGTTAGTTAGTTAGTTAGTTAGTTAGTTAGTTAGTTAGTAGTTAGTTAGTTAGTTAGTTAGTTAGTAGTTAGTTAGTTAGTAGTTAGTTAGTTAGTTAGTAGTTAGTTAGTTAGTTAGTTAGTTAGTTAGTTAGTTAGTTAGTTAGTTAGTTAGTTAGTTAGTTAGTTAGTTAGTTAGTTAGTTAGTTAGTTAGTTAGTTAGTAGTAGTTAGTTAGTTTAGTTAGTTAGTTAGTTAGTTAGTTAGTTAGTTAGTTAGTTAGTTAGTAGTTAGTTAGTTAGTTAGTTAGTTAGTTAGTTAGTTAGTAGTTAGTTAGTTAGTTAGTTAGTTAGTTAGTTAGTTAGTTAGTTAGTTAGTAGTTAGTTAGTAGTTAGTTAGTTAGTTAGTTAGTTAGTTAGTTAGTTAGTTAGTTAGTTAGTTAGTTAGTTAGTTAGTTAGTTAGTAGTTAGTAGTTAGTTAGTTAGTTAGTTAGTTAGTTAGTTAGTTAGTTAGTTAGTTAGTTAGTTAGTTAGTTAGTTAGTTAGTTAGTTAGTTAGTTAGTTAGTAGTTAGTTAGTTAGTTAGTTAGTTAGTTAGTTAGTTAGTTAGTAGTTAGTTAGTTAGTTAGTAGTTAGTAGTTAGTTAGTTAGTTAGTTAGTTAGTTAGTTAGTTAGTTAGTTAGTAGTTAGTTAGTTAGTTAGTTAGTTAGTTAGTTAGTTAGTTAGTTAGTTAGTTAGTTAGTTAGTTAGTTAGTTAGTAGTTAGTTAGTTAGTTAGTTAGTTAGTTAGTTAGTTAGTAGTTAGTTAGTTAGTTAGTTAGTTAGTTAGTTAGTTAGTTAGTTAGTTAGTTAGTAGTTAGTTAGTTAGTTAGTTAGTTAGTTAGTTAGTTAGTTAGTTAGTTAGTTAGTAGTTAGTAGTTAGTTAGTTAGTTAGTTAGTTAGTTAGTTAGTTAGTTAGTTAGTTAGTTAGTTAGTTAGTTAGTTAGTTAGTTAGTTAGTTAGTAGTTAGTAGTAGTTAGTTAGTTAGTTAGTTAGTTAGTTAGTTAGTTAGTAGTTAGTTAGTTAGTTAGTTAGTTAGTTAGTTAGTAGTTAGTTAGTGTAGTTAGTTAGTTAGTAGTTAGTTAGTTAGTTAGTTAGTTAGTTAGTTAGTTAGTTAGTTAGTTAGTTAGTTAGTTAGTTAGTTAGTTAGTTAGTAGTTAGTTAGTTAGTTAGTTAGTTAGTTAGTTAGTTAGTTAGTTAGTTAGTAGTTAGTTAGTTAGTTAGTTAGTTAGTTAGTTAGTAGTTAGTTAGGTTAGTTAGTTAGTTAGTTAGTTAGTTAGTTAGTTAGTTAGTTAGTTAGTGTCTACTGACTGACAAGAACACCTATAGAGGAATCCGTACGTTAGTTGTGTGTTTTAAATTTTTACGAATTTCGACTGATTTCAAAATATAAAATCTTAATTTTATCTTTAGAGGAAAGCTTGTGAAATACTGGCACTTTTAAAATACAAGATTTTCTTAAATATGAATTTCGTACTTTCCAAACACACACACACTAACATAAACTCAATTACCAATGATCTCTTAATGGTTTAAACCTTGCTTTTTTTTGCTACAAAGTTTCGACATTTATTTTATGGCTTAATTAGACTTTAAATTTGAAAAATGTGAAAAAACCAAGAAGAAAAATAACAAAAAAATCCCACAAATGAAATTTATCCGGTTTGAAAAACAATCATTATAAATAGTTTCCTTTATATGTAATGATGTTTTCTTGCGCTGTGTTGTGTTTGTTTGCTGTTGGTTTTTTTCCTGTTTATTTGTTTCTAAACAAACATATTTCTTTCAACATTATTCTCTTCATTTGTTTATTTAGTTATGTTGTTTTTTGAAGTTTTTTTTTTTTTTTGTTCATGGCAAATCCCTAATGGTTTATTATTGCTCCATATCATTTGTCTTTGGTGTAATGTTTACTTTTTAACCTGTCGTTTTCTTACCATTTTTTTTTCTCTCGCGCTGTTAGCTTAAGACCGATCATATAATTTTTCTTTTGCAAATTAAGCCACTTAGTTTTACGTTTTTGTGGTTGGTGGTTGCTGGTGTTGTGTATTGCTGTTGTTCACTGTTGCTGCCTCTTAAATGATTAATTAAACAGAGTTTTTCAATTACCATTTATTGATATAATAAATCAATTTATGGCTACTACTTTAGCTAAAGTTTTAACTCTGTTTGTTGTTGTATTTGTTTTCTGCTTCTTTTATTTATTTATAACTACGCATGGCTAAGCCAAGAGGAAAAATGTTAAATGTATTTGGTTTGAAATGAAATAAAATGTATTTAATGGTTTTATGTGGTTAAGCTAGGGAAAAATTCGACTTGAACTTGTACCTTAACTTTATATACAACATACATAGTTTTTATATTTAAGTTTAAATGCCGGTTTAACAAGTAGACAAAAACACGAACAACTATTTTATTTTACTTAACGTTTGTAACTTGCATTTTTGCATAAATAGCATTGCTGTGAAGAAAATTCACTTAAATATTTAATGTATTTTATTTTTTTTTTCCACATAGTTTGGGGTTTTGAACTTATAGTAAGGTTTGATTTCATTAGAGCTGTTTAGACAGGCCAATGTTTGGGTCTTAAGTCTTTTGTTTTATATACAAAACCTTATCCTTAATTTTGTGATTTATATTGTCCAAATTAATTTTGACTCATTAGATTTCATTGTGCAAGTTTTCTCAGTATTTATTTATTAGCTATGTGACAAAAATTCTAAAATGACTCCTGGGCTATTGCTGTTGTAGTTTCTAATCTAGAACTATAGCCAGTCTGTGGTATTTAAAAATTCAGTCACGGCATTAGTTTTTTTAATTTAAAGTATTCAACAAGTTTATTTATAAATTTGAAAAACCACTATTTAAATGCTATTTCTTAATTCTAAAATATACAATTTTAAATTCAATTATTCTATTAAGATCAAACTTTATCTATAAACTAATTTAAGTATTAATTAATTTATTTGACAGTAATTACAACTTATTTAAATATAAATATTAATTCATTTAATTTTTTCTCTTTACAGGTAATTATCTTAAATTTTGTTAATATCTAAATATTAAGGTAAATATTAAAAAGTTTTTTTTGATATGGATCATATTATGTATGAAAATATGATAAAGATTAATAAACACACAGACAGAAGGACATTCTTTAATACATAGGTTCAGCTATCTATAATGATCCAACATATACATACGTACAATATATACATTATAGGGTTACGAAGTTAAAGGATTTAATAATATGTTTTCAGTGTGCTTTCAAAATTCCTTTAAAGTATGTTGCTTAAGTCTTTTGTTTATCTGTATGATTGAACAAATCACTCTGCTGCGTTATTGAACATTCGTTTTAGATTTGAAAATATAGCATTCCGAAACACTTAAAGAATTTTTAAACTTTTCTAATTAAAGAAATTATATTTCACTTTTCTAAACTTAGAAAAAATCTGCTAGCAAAAAGAAAACATTAAAAGTTTGTTGCTTAAGTCTTTTGTTTTTAGTACTTTAGCTTAGAAGAAAAAATGTTTCAACAATTTAGAAAAATATTAAAGAAAAATCTGCTAGCAAGCACTTAAAGAATTTTTAAACTTTTCTAATTAAAGAAATTATATTTCACTTTTCTAAACTTAGAAAAAAACTGCTAGACAACAGAAAATATTAAAAGTTTGTTGCTTAAGTCTTTTGTTTGTAGTACTTTAGCTTAGAAGAAAAAACGTTTTACTATGTGCAACAATTTATATAAATAATTACACATATAAATTTATGGCAAAAAATGAAAAGAAAATCTCTAAAATAATATATATAAAAAACATTTTATTCAAAATAATGCTCTTATTTTGCATATCAATAAAAATCGATCAAAAAGATCTGTGATCTAAAACCAAAAGAAAAAAATTTAAAAATACTGAACTGCACAAAAAGTTGCATAAAAGCTCTAAACATAAAAATAACACAGCAACATTATTATGTTTTCATTTTGCTGTTGATACTGATAAACACTCTTATACATATATTTTGTTATTGTTACTAAAGTTGTTTTTTTTCTGCTAACAAAAGTTTAGACTTTCAGTTGCTTTGGCTGCTTCTGCCACTTCCACTGTTTTCTTTTATAAACGTAGTTGTTTTTGTAGTTATTGTTAACATTGCAACGCATTTATTAGCCTTAAGCGAAAAATTATGCAAAAAAAAAAAAAAACCATGGTAAAAATATGAAAAATAAAACAGAGCATTTGCTACTCTAAACATTTTCAACTTGTTGTTATTGTTACTTATATATATTGTTGTTAGCTTAAATGGTTCAAGGAGTTATAATATGCTATGGCTGCATCCTATTTTGTTGTTGTTGTTATTGTTACTTTTTTTATACATACACATACCAACGATATATTTGCATATATGCAGCTTTAGGCCAACAGTAACAGCAATAACTACTACAACAACTAACTAAAGCAGTTTGTTGTTTTATTTTTTGTTACTGGCTGCTGTTGTTGTTTTACACAACAAACATTTTGTTAAGTTTAGAGCACAGTAGGCGTGTCAAAAGTTATAAATTATAAATTTTTCTTAACATTTTTTTTGACTTTATATAAAAATATATATATTTTAAAGAAATAAAACTGCAAGAGGGGGAAGCAAACGAAATCAGCCACCACCTAAAGTAGATTGACGTAAGTGGTAAATTTATCGACAACTAAGAAAATTCCTGACAAGGCAAGTTGAGTGAAAAAAAAAAAATTGTGTGCAAGGGTAGAGGTAGACTATGAAAGAGCGCTATCGTAGTTTATTCTGAAAAAGGAATCACATTTAATATTTCTATTTAAGTATGAAAGGTTTTTCTCTAGATTGAGCTATAACAAAATTTTGATTAGAATCAGCCTTGATCTTCATACACAGAGGGAAAAAAGCAGGTAGAAAAGTACCGAAATTGATACAATCCGTTGTCAAAAGTGAGCTTACCACGTTTGTTAACATTTAGACAATGGATGTGTATAAAATTTAAATAACACCCAGTTATCATTTTTACAACCTACCACCGTTGGATTTTGACAACGCATCGTTGTCATTGCAACAACGCATTATTGTTATTGCAACAACACATTGTTGTCACTTCGTTTACGCTTTGTGTCATTTCGGTAATGCATCGTTGTGATTTCGATAATGAATTGTTGACATTTCGACTACGCAACGTTGTTTTTGACAACATAGCGTTGTCACTTTGGTAACACATTATGATATTTTTGTTGATTTGAAAACGTAATATTTGTCGTTGGTTTACCAACTATCCGTACATACTTTGACAACGGTTGTCATTGAAAAATTATACTTTGGTGTCAAATTGGTACCAGGCGTCTTTTTTCCCTCTGTGTAGGCGTTAAAAAGTTGCAATCAGTTTTTGAGAGTCAGCATTTCAACTAGTTCTGGTGTACTTGAATAAAACGTTCGACTTTGTTTCTTTGATCTTGTTCTCTTAATGTTACCACACACAGCTGATTTATGAAGGCATGAAAACGTTTTTATACCTTGAGACTGATTTACTCCCGTTCTTTATAACTAGGTCCTACAAAAAGTGGAGTTTACATCCCCAGTTTTGGGGAAAGTATGTTCTATGCTGCATGATCAGAACATCAGAAACCTACAATTAGATATCATCCTGCCTACGAATGCTAAATTTCTCTTAAGATTATGGCACAATAATCGATCCTGGATTGTCTCTGTATGGGTCTAGAATGTTTTAAGCTTTAGGATCAATTTCGTCTTCGTTAAGGTATAAATTTCGGGCGAAAAAGTTGCGGTAAACTGGATGAGAAATACGATAGAAATATCCTTATTTGTACTGACAATAAATCAAATCTCTCCATCTTCTGGTTTACAAATGTCTAATCTGTCTTTTAATGAAATGAAGAAAGAGAAAAACCTGGATTTGCTCTGTGTGACTCCGAACTGCCTAAAACTGATTCTTGTCTCGATGAAAGGGACTATATAGTCATCTAGGATCTTCTGTTTGATGAATCTGGCCACTTTACAGCAACTACAGATCGTTAGTATGAAAGGCTGTTTTAAAAATGAGGCTGCGGATACCGTTTTGTCAGGATATTGGTTAATATATGCGCATTTAATGATTTCTGCAGAAACTGCAACAATTTGGTTAAAGATGCCTGCGTCCAGCAACTACAAACTGTCCTTTTTTGCGGATCTCTCTAATGAAGATATTTGAAAAATTGATTCGCTTTCATTGTTTTGCTACAAAATTTACTGCGAGTTGTGGGACGAGATACGTTCCGATTCAGATACCATAATGTGTCATGTAATTTTTAGTTGAGTTTTCGTCTTATGGATATTCTATAGGGTAGGATCGAAGGATGTTTTAAGCTTGAGCCTTTTTAGCTTTTTGCTCTCTATGCTGGGACTAAAGTGCTTTTAAAATGTGTTACTTTCTTTTCCCAATCGAATTTGTACATGTTGGTGTTTTAAATAATTAACAAGTTAGAGTGCTATATTCGGCTATGCCGAATCTTAAATACCCTCCACCAGCGAGCTACTTTTTATTGAAACCCATTTAACTATATAATTTTTAGATAACTTGGCAAAATTTTTGTTTCCTTATTGAGGGTAATAACATTTATGCATATGTCAAATTAATTTTAATTAGGTCGAGAAAAATGTATATTAATAGGCCAGTTTGATAACATTTTAATATAATGATTTATCTGTACACAGAACATACTCATTTTGAATTTTATCCGGATGTTATCATTTAATTACGAATTAAGTGGTATTAAGTGGTTTTCAGAAGTATACCTTATATGTGAGCTAAGACAACCTATGGACCGATCCGGAAGAAAAAATCCGTAGAATGATTTATATATACAAAATACACATTTATGTCTAATTTTATCCCGATAATTTTGATTGTTAATGTGCATTTGAGTCACAACTCCCATATAAGGAAATGGTCATTATATGGGAGTTGTGACCAATTATCAACCGATAATGAAAAAATTTCGTATAATGATTTATATACCAAAAAAAAAAAAAAAAATCAAGTCGAATTTTACTACAATAGTTTTATTAATTAATGAAATATGTGCGTTTAGGTGATTTTCGGAAGTGGACTTTATATGTATAGGAGCTATGACCTTACACAAAACATATTTGTGTAGAATTTTATCAAGATATCTTTATTTGATAATGAAATATGTGCGTTTAAGTGATTTTTTTGAAGGAAATATTACCATATGGAACAATCCGGAAAAAATTTGGTAGATTGATTTATATGCTCACAAAGCATATTCAAGTCGTACTTTATCCAGATAGCTTTATTATAATATGTGCGTTTAAGTGATTTTCGTAAGTGGGAGCCTATCCGGAAAAAATTTCGTAGAGTGATTCATATAAAGACAAAACATATTTATGTCGAATTTTATCAAGATAACTTTATTTGACAATTAAATATGTGCGTTTAAGTAATTTTCGGAAGTGGGACTTATATGGGAGCTATGACCAATAATGAACCGATCCGGGGAAAAATTTGTAAAATGATTTGTATGTATACAAAACTTATTTGTGTAGAATTTTATCCCGATAGCTTTATATTTCAATGAAATATATGCGTTTAAGTGATTTTCGGAAGGGGACTTTATATGGGAGCTATGACCAAATATGGACCTATCCGGAAAAAAATTCGTAGAGTGATTTATATTTAGACTGTACATATTTGTGTAGAATTTCATCAGGATAGCTTTATATGACAATGAAATATGAGCTTTTAAACGATTTTCGGAAGTGGGCCTTATATGGGAGCTATGACCAATAATGGATCGATCCGTAAAAAATTTGGAAGAATGATTTGTATGTACACAAAACATATTTAACTCGAATTTTATCACAATAGCTTTATTCATCATTGAAATATGTCCGTTTAGGTGATTTTCGGAAGTGGACCTTGTATGGGAGCTATGACCAATTGTAGACCGACTGAGGACCTACGTTAACAGTATGATTTCTGTTCATATTATATTTACATGTACAAAATTTTGTGTTGATACCGATATATTTGAGGGAGTTATTAACGATAAACTAATTTCCGGGAATATATACCTTTGTATGGGGGCTATGGGAAATATTGGATCGATTCTAAAGATTTTCAACATAATTGATCACTGCCATGAAAAAATAATGTGTGACAAAATTCATCGAAATATCTTTAGTAGTTTCTGAGAAAACTTCAAAAGAATTATGAAAAAAACGTAATTTTTTTCGAGGTAATCTGAAATTTTTACTCATAACTTTTTACGTCGTGAACCGATTTTGCTGATTTTCAATACCAAACTGCTTAGGATAATAATAAATATTTTGGGTGAATTTGGTTGATTTCCTTTGCTTAGTTTTAACGTGAGCGTGTTTTACACAGACAGACAGACGGACAGACGGACATAGCTAAATCGACTCAGAAAAACATTTACATTTTCTAATTATGCCTACTGAACACTGACCTCAATTTTAATGTAGGGTATAGTAATCAAGATCTTAACTTTAATATTCAATAAGAAATTATGGCAATTTTCAAATATGTGCTTTAAACTCTATAGATTTTATGTTCATATATATGAAGTTTGGAAAGTTTCTCTAGAGCCTACTCAACAATGCGTGAGTGTGTAGTAAAAATGTGTACGTTTTTTTTGTAGGCTTTTTCTTTTATGATCTTCAAACACATATATTTTAAACGAATTTTATGCAAATTTGACTTTTGGCAGCTTAATTGGCTTAAATTAAGCTCTTTAAATACAAAAAAAAAAAAAAATAAGAGAGCAGAAATCGTACCACAAACAAGATGTGTGTGCGTAAAAAATACACACAACACAGCTCATTTTAAATAAGACAACGTATATATTTGACGGATCGACCAAGCAAACCGACAAGCAACCATGCTTGACAACATACATATATACCTACAGCCAATCAAATAAAATCATTAAACAAAACTGCCAACATTGTTGTTAACCAATAATATAACACTAGTACAATAACAGCAACAACAACAACACAAGAGAAACATAAAATACAACTAACTACTGAGAAAATTTAAAAAACAAATCCATGAAGAAAGAGAAAAAAAAAGAATTCAAATCAATTTGACAATTTCAAGATTTGACATTTTGACTTTGACATTTGTTATAGTTTGTTTATTTTTTTTTTGTTTTCATTATTTCCAAGACAAACATGTAAATGTAGCTTGTATCTCTGTATGTGTTTTGTGTTATTGTAACCAACTTTATTTAGGCTGTAAGTTTTTTCAAACTAAGTTTGCTCTATTGCTTTTTTTTATGAAAAAAAAAAAACTAGTTTTGGTTTTTCGGCTTAAACTTCTTTCAATAAACATTTTTTTATTATGGTAACATTTTTATTTTGTTGTTGTCATACAATCGCTTTCAATTAATCTTAATTAAAAAAAATAAATATATAAAAAAAAAAATTGTTATGGCAAATACTTCCAATATTATTTTTTCTTATTAATAATATTGTTTGTTTGTTGATTTCTTGTTAAATTTTTTTCCATTATTATCTTGTAATGTTTTTAACAATTTTTTTTTTTTCTTAAACTACTAGCGACATCTAATGTCAATTACTTGACAACTACTTTTCACCTTAACTATTTGTGATTTGATTTATATTTAACAATGTGTGTAGTTTTTTTTTTATTAATTCTTTTTTTAAAAGTTTTTTTTATTTATATTTATTTGATGTATGTTTTCATTATTGGATTAACAAGCATGTTATTGATTAGTGTTTTGTGATTCGTAATTCAGTTTTTTTCCTTCTATCTCTGGTATTTAATTCATTCATCTGTTTTAGTTGTTTATTTGTACGTGTTTGAATAATATGAATGAAATATTTATTAGTTCTTGTCTTGTTTGAAGTTTGTTGTTGAATTTAATTTTGAAATATTTAATTGATAGGTTTTTGAAAATATATGTACATACATTTGTATTTAGAGAATTTTTGCTTAAAAGATTTTAGCATTTATTTTTGATTTAAAGTAAAATGTGTCTAGTTACTTAATAATGCCATATTTGCTGAATACTTTTGATATATTAATACCAGATTCCGGTCAATGAAACATCAATAATAATTTGGATTGTTAGCCATTGTTAAATCCACAAATTGAATAGGAAGAACTAGATTACACAGTAGGGTGTTCTGTGGACCATTTTTTTTGTAAGAATACCTCTTAAACGATGCATTTTAATATACTATATATGAGAAACATTTTAAAAATATTTTTTTTTTTTTTTTTGAAAAGAGCCTCAGTTCCCTATCTCCAACTGAAAATCTTTTTGTGGACACAAAATACTCTACATAAATTTTAAAATTATTTTTTTCGTACTCGTATCAAAAGTGTGGAATTTTTATTTCAAGATACTTTTTTCACAAATTATACTGAGGTCAAAAATCACTGGTAAGGAACTGAGGACCATTCGAAATTTATTTTTTCGTTTTCAGTATATTAACATTGCATTGATTGAGAGGTATTCCTACATGAAATTCTTAAAAAGCGTGTTCCTCGGGACACTCTATTGCACAGGCAGACAGGATGCAACTCTTGAATCCGAATCTTACTGAATCTCAAATCACATCCATCACATCTTGGATTCGAGATATCGCCATTTTTGGATATTTTGAGACGTTATAACAGCGCCAAGACAACTTTATTTATAAAACTAGCTATACCCAGTGTGCTTCGCTACCCTCATCGTAATGGAATAAAATAAATATACATAATTATTGTAAATGTATATATATCTGCAATATCAAAAAGTCCCCTTTTAGAGAACTCTTTAAGTTTGATTTTATGATTCTAGTCTTAATATTGCAGAAAATTAAAAACAGTTGAAGAACGAAAAAGTACCAGACAGTGCCTTTTTATCGATTTTCATTAAATCAGGATGACGCATGTTTAATTTTCAAACAGAAACCAAAAAAATCGCATACAGATTTTTATACAATGAGCAAGCTGCGTGTCCAATTTTATGTTTTTAGGTTCAACATTATAGGAAATTCGTATAATTAGTATTATAATAGTATTAGAAAAAATAACAAAAAAGTACCAGAGTATGCTTTTTAAATTTTGATTCAATTATGTTTATATATGTTTATATATCCAATATTATTGAAAGCTCAAAAAGTTGAAGTACGAAAAAGTACTAAGAGACCTATTTTATTTAATTTCATGTTCCTAGTTCAATATTATAGAAAATTCAAAAATTACCAGTTAAAGAACTTAAAAGTACCAGAAAATATTCCAGTTTAAATTTTCATTCACAAAAGTCCCTAATTGCTTAGTTTTACGTTTCAAGAATATAATAGAAAACTCAAAAAGTACCAGTTGAAGAACGAAAAATTAACATTGGGGCCCTTTTATAGATTCTCATTAACTCCGGGCTGCACATGCTTAATTTCATGTTTCTAGGATCAATATTATAAAAAACACAAAAAGTACCTTTTGAAGAACGAAAAAGTACCAAAAAGTCCCCTTTTATAGGTCACTTAATCCGGGCTATACATGCTTAATTTCATGTTTCTAGGTTCAATTTTTGTAGAAAATTCAAAAGTATCAAAAAGTCCCCTTTTATAGGTTATTCCTATTTCAGGTTTCTAGGTTCAATATTATAAAAAATTCAAAAAGTACCAGTCGAAGAACGAAAAAGTACCAAAAAGTCCCCTTTTATAGATTCTAATTTACTCCGGGCTCTACATGTTTATTTTTATGTTTCTATGTTTAATTTTACAGAAAACTCAAAAAGTACCAGTCAAAGTACGATAAAGTACCAAAAAGTCCTCTTTTATAGATTCTTATTTATTCTAGGCTCTAAAGGTTTCTAGGTTCAATTTTTGTAGAAAACTCAAAAAGTACCAGTCGAAGAAAGAAAAAGTACCAAAAAGTCCCCTATAATAGATTCTCATTTACTTCGTGTTCTACATGCTTAATTTCATGTTTCGAGGCTCAATATTATAGGATATTCAAAAAGTACCTTTTGAAGAACGAAAATGTGCCGAAAAGTCCACTTGGATCATTGTGTTTGAATAAAATCAAATTTCCCGTTTTTACCCCTTTTGGTACTTTTTTCCAACCCATTAACGAAATAAAAATTCTGTTCCAAAAAGTTGCAACATCGTATTGGGAGCCCGTTATTATGTATTCATATGTATAAGTTAATAAACCAAAAACAATGTTTTATGAAAAACGTCCCCTTAAATATCCAAAAAGTACTAAATTCATATTTTTATTTTTTCGTCAAGTTATGAAGGAGTCAAAAATATTTTTGAATCTTCTCTGGTTTAAGAGATACATGGGGTGCAAACAAAGTACCAAAATACATTTTTTACCCGTTTATTCCCTAAAGGGGCCGAATTTGAAAAAAGTACCAGACACCTGTCCGCTTATTTTTTAAATGAACGACGATAAGCTTTAAACTGTTTTTGTATCTTTCATAGTTTAAGAGATATGAGGTTACCGAATCTACCCGTTTTTACCCCCTAAACATTCGATTAGCTTCAACCGTTTAGGCTGTGCGATGATATATCAGTCAGTGAATCAATCAGTCAGACAGTAACGTTAGAATTTTGTATGTATAAGATATATAGATGTTATATGTCATCTGAAAGTCCATTCTGACAAATCTATAGTGGTGTATAATCAGCGATGTCCGTATCGTATGTGTACACTTTCTCACTTTTTTTCTTGTAAACTGAAGTTCGTTCATGTTTGGGATTACGCACCCGAGATCACTTTAAAACTAATAAGTATTCCAGTTCTTAAGAAGTACTATGAATTGTTGACATACTATAGAAATACTCTAAGTGCTGTTGATTGTTTATTTCAAAATTTTTAATCCAAAACAATATAGAATTTTAAATTTGAAACCCAATTTTTTTTTTTAAACCAATGATTTCTATTACTAATACCCTCCTTAAAAAAATAAACTTAACTTCTGTTATGACTTTTATCTAAACAATACTCGAGTGTATCTTTTTCTTTTTGTACAAGTCGGTGACTTGACAATTTCTTTATACCCTTTAATTGTTAACAGTATGAATCAATATAGATCAAGTGGGATTAAAATAATTTTCATTAAAAAATAAGCAGATACACATTTTTTAAGGTGTGTTTTTTAAACTGAAAAAAAATATTGTCATTATGACTTTATTATAATTTAAATAAATATTTTTTCTATTAATAAGAAACATTTGAAAAAAAAAAAAACTTCAAGATAAAATTGAAAAAAAAAGATCATAATATGACCCTTTTTATAATCCCCTTTAAGAAACGACTACTTGTTGTAAAAGGTTTCTTTTAACAATTGTATATTTAAGATTTTTTTCTTATATAAGCCATTTAGATTTTATTACCTTTTATTTTGTTTTATTTATTTATTTATTTTTTTTTTTCAAAGAGAAAAAAAATCTCATTCTTTGCCTCTTAATCTAGCAGCTTAAGAAAAATCTCGTGTTAACCGCAATATTGTGGTAAAATTGTATAATAAGTAATAATTTATTTTATATGTCAAAGACTTGTAAAAACTCTATTTGAAAATTATCAATAATCACAGCAAATAACCACAGTTAGCAAATGTTTTCGTCGTTGTTATTGTAAATAACTATTGCTGTTGTTGAAGTTACAATTGCTGTTTGGTTGGTTTGACTACTTTGTTTAGTTTTTGAAATTGAATGGTTAGGAAAATGTTAAATGTAGGTCAATGCTTTCAAGAATGCGACAAATTGACAATAGCAATAAAAACAATTTTGCATGGAATAAATTATGTTTAAAGAATTGCATAAATTGTTTGGTTATATGTTTCTATATATTGTTTTATTTGACTATTTTTTTCCGTTGGTTTATACAAATAATAAAGTATTTAATTTAGCAAAGAATAATTTGAAAAGACTTTGATATAAGCCCTTACGCTTTATAAATTTAAATAAAATTTAAAGTTGATAAATTAATATTTATTTGTATATGAGTATTGCGAAATTTTTTTTTTTTTCTAAAAAGAGTCAAATTAAAGCCGACAACTCTCAAAAAATGTAAAAAAAGAGTTGAATAAATGACAAAAACCACAGCAATTAAAATTTTGGAATTTAATACCGCAACATTGTAGTGAAAATAAAAATTAAGATTTTGGTGCATAAAGTAATATTTTGTCGGCACCCTACAGGGGTAGGCATGCATTTGTTGCAGGATATGTTGCAGTTTTATTTCATTTAAAATTTGTATTTCCCTGCTTTTGCTGGCTTTAATATTTTGAGATGTTCTCTATAAAAGCTTTTTTAGTCTGTAGTTTGTTGTTGATTCGTGTGGATCTCTCTAGTCCAGTGAAAGGCAGAGAGTAAAAAATTTATTCTCTGACTGGTTTTGCTTGTTCTTTATACATGTGTGAGCTCATTTGAGAGCTCATTGCTTTTCACTGATCTAGTCAGTGGAAAAGTAATATATAATTTGAAATCTGATTGTAACCATAAAAAGTTTAGAAGCTTTATAAAAAGTTTTATCCAGAATGAAGATAAGGGAGATCGTTTCCCTGCTGATCTCTTTGCTATTTTCAATAATCAATCTTTCCTAAAATATGAAAACTTGTAGAATATGTGATATTAGAGGAAGTTTTTTTCAGAATGAAGATGAAAGAAATCGTATTCAATGTAGATCTCTTTAATGGCTTTAATAAAATTGTTCCTCTCAACTATTCTCTTCAAAAGTTTCAAAACGCTTTCTGTTTAGAAGATCCGTTTGGAATAATTTCTAGACAGTTTGGTATCATAAACAGTTCAAAAGCGTCAGAGAATGTTTTCTCCAGAATCGGGAAAAGAGAGTGATCATGGAAGCAGAAACCACAAGAGAAAATTTTATACAGAATAGAGAAAAGAATAATCGCATTTGATCTCTAAAAGTGATAGAAAGTTCTTTTTGCAGACACAATTAGATCAAAAGCTTCAGAGAAAGTTTTCTCTAGAATCAGGAAAAGATAGTGATCATCGAAACAGAGAAAAAGAGAGAAACTTCAAAGTGATTTTAAAGAGTCTCATCTTTAACATAGATAGAAATAGAGAGATCATTCGGAACCTGATTGGTAACATAAATTATTTAAAGGAATGAAAAGGAACATAGATCGTTAGAAAAGCAACAATTGTAAAAAGCTTTTCGTCTCTATCAGAGGTTTTTGCACAAAGGAGATGTAAAGAAAGATTTTTGAAAGCTTGATATGAAAAAGTTTGTGCAATACACTGGTTTCAAAACGTTTTGTTTCTATTAAGAAGAGAATGTTTTCTCCAGAATATTGGTCGTCACAAATCGAACAGCTTTAAATAAGATGAAAAGTATCCTAACTTTATTGAGAAAGAAAGGTTGTTTTTGCATGCATGTTGTTTCCACAAAGAAGAGAAAAACTTTCAAAAATTAAGGTTAGAGGGGTTGGTAATAGATCAAAAATGCCGTGTCTCTGCCAGAAGAGAAAATTATCTGAAACTCTCTTCTTAGTTCGAGAAAGTGTAAAACTAATTTTACATTTGACAAAAGTGAATCATGCAGTCGTTTCACTCCAGTTATTGGAATTTTATTTTTATTGAAAATAAAAAAAAAACACACACTCCCAAATATTTATTAACGTTAAGAAAAATTACAAAAGTGTGTTTAATACAATGAAAGGAGGCTAACAAATCGGTGTCCATTATATTTTTTTTATATATATAATTTTAAATTTGTTCATTTATTTTCTTTTTTTTGTTGATTTTTTTCTACCATCTTCAACAGAATCCGCACAAAATTGTGTGCCAAAGTGAAATAAATTACAACAAACAACATTTTAATTAAAGCCCACTGTGTAACTGAAAAGTAATTTCAATACAAATGAACTCCACCCACCGTTAAAAATAAATTGTAATGAAAAATGTTTAAGAAGAAATATCAGCAGGACCATTAAGCAGAGAAACTTATAATAATTTTTTTTTGTTTTACGTTTCTCATATACTAAGTTGAAAGATTTCCAAGGAATAACTAAATTACTCATGGCCCAATTTTCAATTAAAATTCAACGCACAATTTTTCAATACCTTAAAAACATTGAATTTTCTGTAACACTGCACAATAAGGACTTCCAACCAAAAAAAAAAAAAAAAAAACAGACATTTTAAATCTTCTTCTTTTTTGGGATAAATTTTTCTAAAGAAGGTAATCAATGTTTGGTTTGATAATAATGAATTTACGGTTGTTGTTTGTGTATAAGTTTTCAGTTGTATTTTTTTTTCGGTGGTGGTGCTGAAGCTCGTATTAAGCAAATAATGAAATTTTAGACCTCCATCAGTTAATCGCTTAAAGCGTATAAAACTTAAACTTTGAAATGTGTTTTAATACAACAACAACAGTAAGAAATATAACAGAAAATTTTTGGTAACTGAAACAACATCAAATAAACACAACATCAAAATCAGTTTTCGTAAAATGTTTTTTTTTTTACTTGTTGTTGTTCATCTTTCCGTAAATCATGTGTAATAAATAAAAATTTATTCTGAAATAAAACACTAACATCAACCACATTTTGCCAATGAAGAATTTAATCAGAGGAATATGGAGATATAAGAGTTGTCCTCTTTCGGCAGGGTGGTGAAGTAAAAAGTACGGGAGGTGAGAAAAATTGGAATTATGAGGTTGTTATTAATCTGTACATATAGGAGAAATTGATTTCAGATATCAGTAATTTGGTTTCATTGATTTGTAAAGATCGTTGATCAGGATAATGATCTATTTTATTTCTAGTTCAGTTCTAGTTCAGTTCTAGTTCAGTTCTAGTTCAGTTCTAGTTCAGTTCTAGTTCGTTCTAGTTCAGTTCTAGTTCAGTTCTAGTTCAGTTCTAGTTCAGTTCTAGTTCAGTTCTAGTTCAGTTCTAGTTCAGTTCTAGTTCAGTTCTAGTTCAGTTCTAGTTCAGTTCTAGTTCAGTTCTAGTTCAGTTCTAGTTCAGTTCTAGTTCAGTTCTAGTTCAGTTCTAGTTCAGTTCTAGTTCAGTTCTAGTTCAGTTCTAGTTCAGTTCTAGTTCTAGTTCAGTTCTAGTTCAGTTCTAGTTCAGTTCTAGTTCAGTTCTAGTTCAGTTCTAGTTCAGTTCTAGTTCAGTTCTAGTTCAGTTCTAGTTCAGTTCTAGTTCAGTTCTAGTTCAGTTCTAGTTCAGTTCTAGTTCAGTTCTAGTTCAGTTCTAGTTCAGTTCTAGTTCAGTTCTAGTTCAGTTCTAGTTCAGTTCTAGTTCAGTTCTAGTTCAGTTCTAGTTCAGTTCTAGTTCAGTTCTAGTTCAGTTCTAGTTCAGTTCTAGTTCAGTTCTAGTTCAGTTCTAGTTCAGTTCTAGTTCAGTTCTAGTTCAGTTCTAGTTCAGTTCTAGTTCAGTTCTAGTTCAGTTCTAGTTCAGTTCTAGTTCAGTTCTAGTTCAGTTCTAGTTCAGTTCTAGTTCAGTTCTAGTTCAGTTCTAGTTCAGTTCTAGTTCAGTTCTAGTTCAGTTCTAGTTCAGTTCTTAGTTCTAGTTCAGTTCTAGTTCTAGTTCAGTTCTCAGCTAGTTCAGTTCTAGTTCAGTTCTAGTTCAGTTCTAGTTCAGTTCTAGTTCAGTCTAGTTCATTTCTAGTTCAGTTCTAGTTCAGTTCTAGTTCAGTTCTAGGTCAGTTCTAGTTCAGTTCTAGTTCAGTTCTAGTTCAGTTCTAGTTCAGTTCTAGTTCCGTTCTCGGTTCAGTTCTAGTTCAGTTCTAGTTCAGTTATAGTTCAGTTTCTAGTTCAGTTCTAGTTCAGTTTAGTTCAGTTCTAGTTCAGTTCTAGTTCAGTTCTAGTTCAGTTCTAGTTCAGTTCTAGTTCTAGTTCAGTTCTAGTTCAGTTCTAGTTCAGTTCTAGTTCAGTTCTAGTTCAGTTCTAGTTCAGTTCTAGTTCAGTTCTAGTTCAGTTCTAGTTCAGTTCTAGTTCAGTTCTAGTTCAGTTCTAGTTCAGTTCTAGTTCAGTTCTAGTTCAGTTCTAGTTCAGTTCTAGTTCAGTTCTAGTTCAGTTCTAGTTCAGTTCTAGTTCAGTTCTAGTTCAGTTCTAGTTCAGTTCTAGTTCAGTTCTAGTTCAGTTCTAGTTCAGTTCTAGTTCAGTTCTAGTTCAGTTCTAGTTCAGTTCTAGTTTTCAGTTCTAGTTCAGTTCTAGTTCAGTTCTAGTTCAGTTCTAGTTCAGTTCTAGTTCAGTTCTAGTTCAGTTCTAGTTCAGTTCTAGTTCAGTTCTAGTTCAGTTCTAGTTCAGTTCTAGTTCAGTTCTAGTTCAGTTCTAGTTCAGTTCTAGTTCAGTTCTAGTTCAGTTCTAGTTCAGTTCTAGTTCAGTTCTAGTTCAGTTCTAGTTCAGTTCTAGTTCAGTTCTAGTTCAGTTCTAGTTCAGTTCTAGTTCAGTTCTAGTTCAGTTCTAGTTCAGTTCTAGTTCAGTTCTAGTTCAGTTCTAGTTCAGTTCTAGTTCAGTTCTAGTTCAGTTCTAGTTCAGTTCTAGTTCAGTTCTAGTTCAGTTCTAGTTCAGTTCTAGTTCAGTTCTAGTTCAGTTCTAGTTCAGTTCTAGTTCAGTTCTAGTTCAGTTCTAGTTCAGTTCTAGTTCAGTTCTAGTTCAGTTCTAGTTCAGTTCTAGTTCAGTTCTAGTTCAGTTCTAGTTCAGTTCTAGTTCAGTTCTAGTTCAGTTCTAGTTCAGTTCTAGTTCAGTTCTAGTTCAGTTCTAGTTCAGTTCTAGTTCAGTTCTAGTTCAGTTCTAGTTCAGTTCTAGTTCAGTTCTAGTTCAGTTCTAGTTCAGTTCTAGTTCAGTTCTAGTTCAGTTCTAGTTCAGTTCTAGTTCAGTTCTAGTTCAGTTCTAGTTCAGTTCTAGTTCAGTTCAGTTCTAGTTCAGTTCTAGTTCAGTTCTAGTTCAGTTCTAGTTCAGTTCTAGTTCAGTTCTAGTTCAGTTCTAGTTCAGTTCTAGTTCAGTTCTAGTTCAGTTCTAGTCAGTTTCTAGTTCAGTTCTAGTTCAGTTCTAGTTCAGTTCTAGTTCAGTTCTAGTTCAGTTCTAGTTCAGTTCTAGTTCAGTTAGTCAGTTCTAGTTCAGTTCTAGTTCAGTTCTAGTTCAGTTCTAGTTCAGTTCTAGTTCAGTTCTAGCTTCAGTTCTAGTTCAGTTCTAGTCAGTTCTAGTTCAGTTCTAGTTCAGTTCTAGTTCAGTTCTAGTTCAGTTCTAGTTCAGTTCTAGTTCAGTTCTAGTTCAGTTCTAGTTCAGTTCTAGTTCAGTTCTAGTTCAGTTCTAGTTTCAGTTCTAGTTCAGTTCTAGTTCAGTTCTAGTTCAGTTCTAGTTCAGTTCTAGTTCAGTTCTAGTTCAGTTCTAGTTCAGTTCTAGTTCAGTTCTAGTTCAGTTCTAGTTCAGTTCTAGTCAGTTCTAGTTCAGTTCTAGTTAGTTCAGTTCTAGTTCAGTTCCTAGTTCAGTTCTAGTTCAGCTTCTAGTTCAGTTCTAGTTCGTCTAGTTCGGTTCTAGTTCAGTTATAGTTCAGGTTCTAGTTTCAGTTCTAGTTCAGTTCTAGTCAGTTCTAGTTCACGCTTCTAGTTCAGTTTCAGTTCAGTTCTAGTTCAGTTCTAGTTCAGTTCTAGTTCAGTTCTAGTTCAGTTCTAGTTCAGTTTCTAGTTCAGTTTTTCAGTAGTTCAGTTCTAGTTCAGTTCTAGTTCAGTTCTAGTTCAGTTCCAGTTCAGTTCTAGTTTAGTTCTAGTTTAGTTCTAGTTTAGTTCTAGTTTAGTTCTAGTTTAGTTCTAGTTCAGTTCTAGTTTAGTTATTTTATACGGATGGCCACATCCATCCTAAATTTATCTGCCCAACTTTGAAGAATGTGGCACAGAAATATTTCATTCAAAATTTTTTTCTGTAAATAGCTTCTAAAAGGTTGCGCCTTTCTGTCCCTTATTTACTTAAACGACTGACATATCTAGAGAGAAAGATCCTTTCAAAAGAGAGCATAAAAGAGATACATACTACATTTTCATTTACTCACTAGGGCGTTTACACGAAGTACCGCAATTTGGTTAACCTTACACTGGTAATAAATTATATTCGTTTGTTGCTTTTGTTTTTCGAGAAAAACGTATAAACAGCAAATAAAATAAAAATTTGTTTTAACATTCTAGGTTTCATTTCATTTTGAAAAAAGAAAAAAATTTAGCTTTATTTGTCTTTGGCCAAATACTGTTTGCAACATCAAACAAATGTCTTGGTTCATTTTATTATTGTTGTTTAAAGCTTAAACTCAAATTTTGTTGTCGTTTTCATTATTTGCAGTTGTATGTTGCTGTTGTTATATTTTCAACTTTTTGTTGTTGAATGTTTTTTTGGTAGATTGTTTGACAAGCTGCCGTTGTTTGAATTAACTTCCATTTGGTGATCTTGTTTCATTTTCAGTTTGGTGGCTGTTATTGTTTGTGTTGTATTTGAAATTTCTTTTTGTCTTTCTTTAATTCATAATATTGTGAGTTGCTGTAAAGAAGATTGTTTTACTGGTATGTTCTTTTTTTCTCAACATTTTTTGTGTTAAAATTTTGGTACTTTGTTGTAGTTATAGTTGTTGGATTTTGGAGGGGCGTTTAGCTGCCACGTTTGTTTTTGGAACGAATTGCCATTTTACGCATGGTTCTGCTATAGACATTAAATACTTATAAACCATGTTTAGTTCAGTTCTGTCCTGTTATATGCATGTGTGTGTGTTTCTGTGTTTATTGTATTTATTGTTGATATGTAAAGGGTTATTTGCTGTTGTTGTTGTTATTGTATGCAACAATAATAAGCATTTTATGTTTGGCATGTGAAAGAATTATGTACATTTTAATATGTTTTTACTTTTGTAATTTCTTTTTGGTTCGTCGAACAGAAGAAATGCAGAGAAGAAAAGTTATTATTGAAGAAGCATTATTTTCTTTTTCTTTACAGGGAGAGAAATTATTATAGAGTTTGATGTTTAAGTCTTTTGTTAAATTACAAGATCAATAACAAATTTTATACTATAATAATATTTAAAAAAACTAAACATTTTCAATTAATGAAATTATCTCAATAATTTATTTCAGTTTTACTTGCATGTGTCTTAAGTCTTTTGTTTTAAAACTATTACTAACCTTAACTAACGTGTACGTGTCTTAAGTCTTTTGTTTGCCTACACATTTCTTTGGAATTTATTCAACATTTGTTTACAGTGTACGTTCAGGAAACTCCCTCTTTTTTTGTTTATATTTTTTGGATTTTGATTACCCTTGTAGTAACATTACATTCTGTTTGGGTTCTTTCATGTTTTAGTTTCTTACAATTTTTGTGCGTTTCTGTTGTCTTTCACGTTAGTTTTTTTTTATTTAACCGATAATATATTGTGACATTTGTATGTTACGTATGTGCCACACTTAACATATTGCACAAATGAAATGTGAGAATATTTTGCGTATAAATTACAATTTTCTGACATAATTACGGTAAAGCAGTACGTAAATACGATTTAAATGAGCCACACATAAAATACAATCAGACAGCAACTCCAACAACTATACGTATAAAAGAAGAAACATTTAAATATAACAAGCATAAAGTATTTTTTGATAAAAATCATAAAATGCCATAAGGATTGTCTTGTTTTTCTTTTCAAAAAACTACACTGATATCAAAATGAAAAAAATATATATATGACCATTAAACTGAAATTAACACTCGAATGATTTATAGCTTAAATCGAAATGGAGAAAAAAAATTTGCAATTTTTATTTACCATAGCAAAAATTGTAGTTTCTTTTTCTTGCGAATTATTTATTATTACTTACAACTATTACACAATTGTCATAAGCCATACATCAAATTTTATAATTGAAATTTGTTGGCAAACATGTTGGGTCATATATCATCAAATTAACTTGGTGGTAACGATGTCTGCTGCTGTTTTGTTGTTGCTATTTGCTGTTTTGGTAGTTGGCTTGTCAGAAAAACAATTTTTACAACAAACAAATATCTCGAATATTTAAGAAAAAAAATATGATTGAGCTTGTTTTGTTGCAATGCTTAGTTTTAAGTTAAATTATCAATTTAAATAAATAATTTTTTCTTCTATGATTTTTTTTTTATATATAAAAGAGTTTATTTTAGTATTCGCTTGTATATAAATATATTGAAAAATTATAAAATTATCTGTTATTGGCATTAAATTTATGCATACTTTAATAAAATATCTATAAAACTAGATAATATTTACCCCAAAAAATATATATGTTAACATATGCGAAATAGAAAAATCTAATAAAAAAATGGAAAATAATTCCTCCGCCTCAATTTTATTTCAAATAAAGTGTTAAGGGTGGCCATAGAATTGTGTCATTACACAGATTGTGGTGGCACTGATTGTGCCACTCGTGTCCATTGCAATTTCTTTTAATTATATAGTTTAAGCTGCAGTATTTCCTATAATCTAACTAATAGTATCGACTATAGACTCATCCATATTTCCGACTGTAGTCTGGCCTGTAGTCTAGTCTATAGTCCCAACTATTATCTGACCTATATTCTGGTCTATAGTCTGGCCTATGGTCTGACCTATAGTCTGGTCTGTAATCTGTTGTGTAGACTCTTATATATTCTGGTTCCGACTATAAGTTGGTCTGTAGTTTTGTCTATAGCATCAATTGGGCTATAATCTTGTCTACAGTCCTAACTATTGTCTGGACTGCAGTCTGATTTATAGTTTGGTCTATTGTCTGGTCTATAGTCTGGTCTTTAGTCTGGTCTATAGTCTGGTCTATAGTCTGGTCTATAGTCTGGTCAATAGTCTGAATTATAGTCTGGTCCGTAGTCTCGATTATATTCTGACCAGTAGTCTCATTTACTATCTGATCTGACCTATAGTTTGGTCTGTAATCTGTTGTGTAGTCTCTTATATGGTTTGGTTCCGACTATAAGTTGGTCTGTAGTTTAGTCTATAGCATCAATTGCGCTGTAGTCTTGTCTACATTCTTAACTATTGTCTGGTCTGCAGTCTGATTTATAGTCTGGTCTATTGTCTGGTCTATAGTCTGGTCTTTAGTCTGGTCTATAGTCTGGTCTATACTCTGGTCTATAGTCTGGTCAATAGTCTGAGTTATAGTCTGGTCTTTAGTCTGTTTTATAGTTTGGTCTGTGGTCTTGTTTATATTCTGACCAGTAGTCTCATTTACAGTCTGGTCCTATCATCTGGTCTAGCGACTGGTACCGACTAGAGTCTGGGCTATAATATTGACGACAGTTTGGTCTAACGTCTCGGCTATAGTATGACTTTATGTTCGAGTGATGTCTGGCTTACAATTTGAGTGATGTATAGTCTGGCCTATAGCCTCGACTGTAGTATTCCCTAAAGGCTAGTCTATAGTCTACTCTATAGTCTCTTAGGAAGTATCGACTGACCGATATTGACTTGACATGGGTATAGTCGAATGTCTTGACTATATGATGTGCAATAGTTATTCTATTCTCAACTATAGGAAGGATCAGAAGAATCGATCACTTTCCGGTCGCTAGCCTACACTTATAGTCTTGGCTTATAGTCTTAACTATAGTCTGACTTAAGGTCTTAGCTATAGTATATAGTTGAGACTATAGACTAGCCCGAATACTAGACTAGTCGCGAATATAGTCTACTTTTAAATCTTTAATTCTCAAAAATAGGTCGGATCAGAAGACTTGATTACTATCCGGTAGCTAGTCTACACTCTAGCGTGGCTTATAGTCTCAGCTACAGTCTGGCTTAAGATTTGAACTATAGTATATAGTTGAGGCTATAGACTAGCTTATAGTCGCCACCATAGTCTGCTTTAAATCTTTAACAAAGTTAGGCCTTTAGTTTAGATCTTCATTCACCTTCCACAAAAACTATTCTTTTTACTTTGGCAACTCTTTTCACCTACATGAATCAAAAATGAGTCTTATGAAGTTTTTTCCACAATTTTTTTTATTGACAACAAACTAAAGACCTCTATTTTTAACAGTGATTTGTTGTGTTAAATTGTAATGCCATTTGTTTAAAATTCATAATATAAGCTCTGTGGTGGCCAACAGGCAGCTAGAAATAATAATGTGCTACAGCTACAGTTACATATACCGCAAAAATACTCTAAATGTGGCAAATGCAACAGTAGTTGTAGCGAGCTGTATAAGAGTTTGTTTTAACCATATTATTTGTGTCTTTAAACGTTTTTGAATTGAATTGAAATGCCAATTTCATAATTTTTTTTGTAGACTTATTTTATCCACAAGTATTATTTTATACTTTATAAGCATATTTAATGTTTTTATAGTTTTTTTGTGTTGCTATTATTGTTGCTTAATGTACATTTTTTTCTTTAGACAGTTTTGATGTTGTTTTTGGTAATCTGTGTATGTGTTATTTGCTAATTTTTCTAAATTAAGGAAATTTTTTATAGTTTTGCATTGATTTTTTATCACGTGTTTTTGAGTGTTAATATTAGTTTTTATGTAAAAATTTTTGTTTTTATATAAAACTACATCAAAATTATTACTTTTGTATGACCGCATAGTGTGATTCATAATTTTGTAAATACAAAATTTTTTTATATATTTCTTTAGGCTTATCTTGGCTAGACTGAGTGTGTATAATTTGTTTAATATTTCCATATTTATATGATAGATTTTCTTAAAAAAAAAAAAAACTTTAATTCGAGGTGTTTTTTTCAAAAAAGTTTTACATATGAAGTAATACTTTTCGCTGATAAGATTAAGTAAATTGTTGGTTATTTACTAAGCTTAAGTTTTGTTTAAATTTTTAGACAAATGGTTTTTGCACTGATTGAAATTTGCAAGGAAATTATGTTAAAGTGAGGTCATTTGGTCTGGCCGAGAAATTATCTTAAGTTGTGAAATATGAAATTAATGTTTAGTCTAAATTTATAATATTTGATTGACAATTGTACTGCATGGTAACAAATAAACAGATATGTAAATGGGCGTAGAGTTTTATAAGTAACCATGTACGAAATTAACGTGAGGTTTTAGAAATGTTATGATATCAATTTTTTTCATTTAGATCTACAATGGTGGTCATTTTTAAATATGTAAGAATATGGTCTTTGGTTTAATGTAGACCGACCTCAAAATATTTACATTTATTTACTCCGAAAATTCATTTTCTACACTTTTCTTAAAACTAAATTATAACAATTTATATTTTCTCACGTACTAAGTAGTATCATCCCAGGAGTTATTATCTGATACAGCTGATACATAACCCAGTTGGTTGGTCGGACAGTCCCGAGCTGCCTATTTAACCTACCACTTAGGATAACCCCTAGCCAACGACTGATAGTCACTAGCTATTTAGACATATGCTTGTTCTACAAGGAAGGCAATCGTCACCCCATAGATTACGAAGAGACAGACAAAAAACTTAAGTTTGTTTTTAATAATTCCCTTTCTCGCTTACAAAGGGGACAATAGCGTGTTGATTGTCTTTACCCTTGTTTACAAAGAGTACATCCGCGAAAAACGATGAATTAGAGCCAACCAGGTTACTAGACGTTCGATCAAGTCAATTAGTTAGTTAGTTAGTTAGTTAGTTAGTTAGTTAGTTAGTTAGTTAGTTAGTTAGTTAGTTAGTTAGTTAGTTAGTTAGTTAGTTAGTTAGTTAGTTAGTTAGTTAGTTAGTTAGTTAGTTAGTTAGTTAGTTAGTTAGTTAGTTAGTTAGTTAGTTAGTTAGTTAGTTAGTTAGTTAGTTAGTTAGTTAGTTAGTTAGTTAGTTAGTTAGTTAGTTAGTTAGTTAGTTAGTTAGTTAGTTAGTTAGTTAGTTAGTTAGTTAGTTAGTTAGTTAGTTAGTTAGTTAGTTAGTTAGTTAGTTAGTTAGTTAGTTAGTTAGTTAGTTAGTAGTTAGTTAGTTAGTTAGTTAGTTAGTTAGTTAGTTAGTTAGTTAGTTAGTTAGTTAGTTAGTTAGTTAGTTAGTTAGTTAGTTAGTTAGTTAGTTAGTTAGTTAGTTAGTTAGTTAGTTAGTTAGTTAGTTAGTTAGTTAGTTAGTTAGTTAGTTAGTTGTTTGTTTGTTAGTTAGTTAGCAACAAGCATTCACATAATTTATTTCAAAGACGTGATTGCTTTCTTTGCTCCTACTTATCTTAAATTTCAAATAAAAATCATACTGAACGTATGAGTAATATTTAATTGCATACATATTTCCAACTTTATTTAAAAAAAAAAGTACTAAATAAATCCAATTATTTTAACTACTCAAAAACAAATATTAAACATCTTTGTTTTAAGAAATAAAACAACTTTATTATAAATATTTAAAACATTAAACAAACATCAAAGTTTTTTATTTGAATTATATATAAATATAAACGATAAATAGATATTAAACCAGCAACAACAATGGCAACCTACTTAACATTTTAATTAACAATTGTTAAACAAATAAAGGCGCTTAACAAATAGAAAAAAACTTATTAACAACAAAATAAATTTAATACAATAACCATTTAATTTAGTTTAGTTTCTTTCTTGTCTTTGATGTTTGTAGAGAATTTTTGTTTCCCATGCAGTTGCATTAAATAAAATTATAAATTTAATAATTTATTTATTTTAATATTGTTTTTAGATTTCTACATATGTCTGTACTTAACGAAAAAAAAAAAAACACGGCAAAGACCTTAATCGTATAAATTCCATAAAATTAATTGCTTTAAATTTATTATATGAAATGTGAATTAAGACAAGACCAGTTTTTTTTCATATTTTTTTTGTACAATATATAACTTGTAAAATATTATAGTTTATTATGATATTTTTTATTGTGGCTAAAAGAAACAAGTGAAAACCCACGCATTTGACAAGTTTAATGTAAATTATTATTATAATAATTTGTTGTAGTATTAATTTAGTAAAAAACTAAATAAAAAAATAAAGCAGAGACGTTTACAAAGGGGTATATTATTAAGCCACCTAGTATATATATATATATATATATATATATATATATGCATAGGTTTATATATTAGTGTAATTTTGTTTCTGGTTGTGCCTCTGTTTTCTTGTGTGGCCTTTTTCCCCATTTTTGCAACACATGCAAACCCATACCACAAAAACTCAATGCGCTTAACAAAATATATTCATATACAGACATATATGTATATAAAAAAGGAAAAGTTTGTAAATATAATAATTCCTAGTTAATCTCAAAAATGCAATTATCAATTATAATTAATTTCATATATGTTAACGATTAGATTGCTAAATTAACATTATTATTTTAATACTTCATCGTTATTTATTAAATTTAAACAAGCATATAAAGTTTAACTAATGGATTTAATATTATTTTTATTTTTTTCTTGTCATTACAGGTAATGGATTTTTAATACAAATTTATTATACTTATAATGTAAGTTTAAAGAAAAATAATTATTAAAAATATTTATAACTGTTTAGGTATGTAAATCTAACTAGCTAAGATGTTAAAAGTATTTCTTTTAATATATTTTGTTTTTATGTTTAGTTAGAGTAACTTTAAGGGTTTTAAATTATTAAGATTTAGAATTTTGTTGGTGGTTTTTGTTTGAAGCTAATACCTTAATTAATGTGTGATGAGTTAAACAAATGTTTAAATTTAGGTTGTAAATTGAAAAAAATTAATAATTGGTTTTTAATGATTTGTCTTTAAGAGGAATTAGTTGGATATAAACATAGTGATAATTAAGTAGTAAAGTTATTCAGGAGGTTATGTTAAAAATTTTTAAAATATTTTTAAACATAAAATGAAATTTACGTTTAACATTAGAATGAGAATTTGGAGCTTCTTGCAGGAAGTCATAGTATGGAATCTTGGCTTAATAGCCAACCAAAATCTAATGAATATAATAATTAATTTATTTCACTAACAAGAGAAGAGTCTGACAAAAGTGTGTACCATCCTTTGAGGCTACCAGTAGAATGGCGAAGATCATATGGTCAATGTATAGTACGCTACGATTACAAGCCTTATTCAAATCTTCCGGGAGCATAGCTACGGAACACAATAGCAGTCAAGACTGGCCACTAGCCCTTTAGGCTTAATGCAGAAGATTTATTCTTCTAAAAGAAGATTTATTCTTGTAGAAGCTGTAATGCTGAAGAGTATACTACACTTTCTCTGTCACTGTCGGGCATTAAAAGAAAACTGTTTTATCACGCTACGGAGTCATTTTATCTTTATATATCTTTTTATAAGCTGATCTTCCTGCGTTTTCCTGGTGGGATGTTAAATGTATTTAAAACATTTAAATTTTCTAAAGGGCATATACGTTTGATCTGATTTTCAACAAATAATTATGAATTTATCACCATACTGAAAGTAAAAATCACTATTTCTATTACTTCTCATCATACGTATGAGTAATATTTAATAGATAAAAAAATATAGTAATACGTTTTTTTGGTCATGAACTAATTTTCATAACTTATGTACAGTTTTATCTCTTAAGGATAGCTGTAAAGACCAGCTTAAACACCAACGCTTTGTAATATCCCCTTAGCGACGTGCAGCGAACTTCTGTGAATTATCGTGAAACCATGCGTATGAGTAATATTTAATTCGAAGGAAAATTATGAACCGAAATTTATAGAGTTAATCACAACAATTTTCATTTTTATCATAAACTTATGTAATAATGAAATCTTAATATAATTGTTAAGTACTAGTGATCGGTTAGACATTTATATTTACATACTGTGACAGTTTTTCTAGTGGAATGCAAAATGTATTTCTATCATTTGAATTTTCCGAAGAGCACATACGTTTGATCCGATTTTCATTAAATAATTATAAATTTATCATCGTACTTAAAGTACAGATCAGTATATCTATTACTTCTCATCATACTATACGTATGAGTAATATTTAATAGATAAGAAAATATAGTAATACGTTTAAGTACAGTTTCATCCCTTAGGAATAGCTGTAAAGCCCGGCTTAAACACCAACGCTTTGTATATATCCCCTTAGCAACGTGAAGAGTATTTCTGTGAATTATCGTGAAACCATGCGTATGAGTAATATTTAATTCGAAGGAAAATTATGAAACGAAATTTATAGATTTAAAGACAACAATCTTCATTTTTAACCATCAACTTATGTAATAATGAAATTTTAATATAATTGTGAAATAATAGTGATTATAGACCAGTTAGACTTTTATATTTAAGCCACAAGTTTTAATTTCATTTATTGTCATACTATGCGTATGAGTAATATTTAATTTCTTAAGCATTTTGTCATCTTATGTATTTTAATTTTATGGATTTAATAAACTTATAATGCCCACCTAATTTGTGTAGCGGATGTAATGCATATTGAAATTGACTTTCAAAAAACTAAAAAAAAAATAAATCGGTTTGCCGAAAAAAAAAAAATTTACAAAAATTATTTAATTGCACAATTATTTTAAACATAAACTTTATTTGCATGTTTATGTTACCACCTACAAAAAATCACGCTATATTCTAGTAACCGAAAACACGAGTTTAACATAATTCTAGAATAAAAAAATACTTGCAACATTTTAAGAATTACCAAAATATAAAAAATACTACTACCAAAGGAATAAAAAAGTAGTTTTAATTGAGACCTTATCGTCATAATTAAAACTAACAATAAGACATTCAAACTTTTTTTTTTTTTTTTTTTTGTTTATTTTCTATTCCACCAACTGCCAAACGTTTATTTTCAAATGCTTAAATTGTTATTTGTTTAACAGTCATAATAACTTTTAAAATAAATCATTTGTTAACAAAGACAGTCGAAGCTACCACCTACTTAACAGAAGAACGCAAATTTCTTGTTGGTTTTTTTTAAAATATATTTTTTGACAACAAAAGAAACTGTTAAAGGCAAAGCTTAGCTGCAACAACAGCAGTAGTTTTAACAAAACTCTAACAGCTCCAATAATAAAACGTGACAAGACCAACCTTTTAATAAAAAAAGCTTATATACACCAAAAAATCATATTAAACAAAAAAAAAAAAAAAATAAAATCTTATAAAAATAAAAACAATTCATATAAACTAACATTTGCTTTATTTAATTGTTAATTTATATAAAATTTTTGTTGGTATATTTTTCAACTCTTTTCAACAAATCAGTTAACAATTATGTTTTTTGTTTTACCCCGTTATATTATGTTGTTGGCTTAAAATGTTTCCTTGCTTTTGTTAATAAAAAAAATCAACCAAAATTATCATCACTTGTTGTTTTTTTTTTGCATTCTTAAAATTTCGTGTTTTTGTTAGCTTTAGCCAAAAATTAATTAAAAGGTTTTTTTGTTTTTGCTTGAGTTAAATGTTGCATAATTAGTTTAAATATCGTGTTTCTATATGTGAGTAATTTTATTGGCAGTTCTTGTTATATGTTGTTGTTGTTGCACTCACTCTTGTACACACACATTTAAACTTACTTAGAATGTTGTATGTTGCAGATTGTTTGTGTCAGTTAAGGGGGTAATTTAATAAATGAGGTCTAAAGGTTTTTTCATAATTAAAAGCAAATAAAAAGACATGAAATTTCATGTTTGTTTAAATAAATGTATTCAATTAATAAGAATAATACGGTTTTGTTGTGTCTGTTTTTTATTTTTGCCTGTTTAATGATTGTGTTTGGTGTGTTACTGGTGAGGTATTTTAGTATAAAAAGTTTTTGAAATAAACTGTCTTATGTATTTTTAAACTGTCTTAAATTTTGACTATAGAATAGTCTACAGTCTTGACTATAGATCAATCTGTAGTCTTGACTATAGACCTGTCTTTAGTCTGGAATAAAGACCAGTCTATAGGCCAGCCTACAGGCAATACAAGAGACCAGTCTATAGTCGTGACTATAGACCAGTCTATAGACTTGACTATGGACTAGTAGATAGTCTTGACTATAGACTAGTCGATAGTCTTGACTATAGACTAAGCGATAGTCTTGACTATAGACTAAGCGATAGTCTTGGCTATAGACTAGTCGATGGTCTTGACTATAGACTAGTCGATAGTCTTGACTATAGACTAGTAGATAGTCTTGAGTATAGACCAGTCTATAGTCCAGACTATAGACCAGTCTATAGTCCTGACTATACACCATTCCATAGACTTTACTATAGACCATTCTCTAGTCTTGACTATAAACTAGTCTATAGTCTGGACTGTAGAATAGTCTATAGTCTGGACTATAGAATAGTCTATAGTGTTGACTGTAGAATAGTCTATAGTCTTGACTATAGAATAGTCTATAGTCTTGACTATAGAATAGTCAATAGTCTTGACTATAGACCTGATTATAGAGTAGTCTATAGTCTTAACTATAGAGTAGTCTATAATCTTAACTATAGAGTTGTCTATAGTCTTGACTATAGAGTTGTCTATAGTCTTGACTATAGAGTAGTCTATAGTCTTGACTATAGAGTAGTCTATAGTCTTGACTATGGAGTAGTCTATAGTCGTGACTATGGAGTAGGCTATAGTCTTGACTATGGAGTAGTCTATAGTCTTGACTATGGAGTAGTCTATAGTCTTGACTATAGACTACTCTATAGTTAAGACTAGAATAGTCTATAGCCTTGACTATAGAATAATCTATAACCTTTACTATAGAGTAGTCGATAGTCTTGACGATGGAGTAGTCTATAGTCTTGACTATAGAGTAGTCTATAGTCTTAACTATATAGTAGTCTATAGTCTTGACTATAGAGTAGTCTATAGTCTTCACTATAGAGTAGTCTATAGTCTTGACTGTGGAGTAGTCTATAGTCTTGACTGTGGAGTAGTCTATAGTCATGACTATAGATTAGTCTATAGTTTTAACTATGGAGTAGTCTATAGTCGTAACTATACAGTAGTCTATAGTCTTAACTATGGAGTAGTCTATAGTCTGGACTATAGACCACTCCTATAGTCCATGGTCCTGACTATGGACCATTCTATAGACATGACTGTAGAACATTCTCTAGTCTTGACTATAAACTGTAGAGTACTCTATAGTCTTGACTATAGACCAGTCTATTGTCTGGGCAATAGATAAGTCTAAAGTCTTGACTGTAGACCATTCTATATTCTTGACTATAGACCAGATTGTATTCAAGACTATAGACCTGCCTTAACTATGTACCATTTTATAGTCTTGACTATAGACCATTCTATAGTTTTGACTGTAGATCTTTCTACAGTTTTTACTTTAGATCATTCTGTAGTCTTGACTATACACAAGTCTATAGTCTTGACTAAACTAGGATCTTTATTAAATACCAGTCTCAAATCTTGTCTATTAGAAATGAGTTTTCTAATGAAATAAATATAAAAGGTTTCTGTTCAGATGATAGCTGACAGAAACATGTCACTATGACAGCGTCAATTAAACGATTTTAAAATTAGTTTTCTAACAATTGTCTTTCACTAAAACCTTCGATCTTTAAACTATAACAACAAGAGATGTTTAACATTAGTAAAACACACTCACAGCACGAACTCAAGACAGGTTATAAAGCAATACAAAATAAATGTAAAATAGTGATTAAATCGATGTAAAATTTAATGCATAAAATTATTGTCATTTAGCAACAATAGCATTACAATAATGCCAACACCAATCAGTTATTCATATAAATTTGCCTATTTTTTCTCTAAGCAAAACTATTTACTTTTGCTGTTTGTTTTTGTTTCTTTTCATATTGTATTATTTATTTATTTCTCTGTGCTGTTAAATTATTTAAAAGTAACATTATCTAATGTCTATTTAACTGCTGCGGCTGCTGTTAAAGCTGCTGATGCCAGGGATTGTTTGTACCAAAAAAAGAGGGAATAAATGAATGAATAAGCGTATAAATGAACTACTGCTGCTTGTATTAAATAGATATTATTGTTGTTATTATTACATGTTAAACAGAAATCCCACACTTAACCTCTTAGCATTAATCTTGATCAATTGTGTTGTTGTTGTTGCTGTTTTATTTGTTGTCTGTTATTTGTTACCTGGATTTTGTATTATTGTGGTAATAGTTGTTGTTAAGTTAACATTTGTTAAATCACAATTTTTATATTGAGTTTTATAACAACAAGCTAAGTTATTATAGGTATATTGGTTTTGTTATACTCTGGGTTTTTGTTAAATTCTTAAATGATCTAGCTAAGTCCGTCTGTTCCCTAGAGAAAACTTAAACATTCTCCATCAGTTTAACATATTTGGTATAGAGAATAAAATATAGATATCGATCATATGTTGTAGTTTATATGCACACATATATAGGGTTCTTTATAAATTCTAAGCTGACCTGGTCGTGTCCGTCCTTCTGTCTATATGAATTTTTCCTTGAAAATTTCTATTGATTATGAAAGACATAAAAATAATTAATATTTGCCTATAATACCAAGTCTTTGTTCAATTAAAATTCAAAGTTGGTTGAGACGTTTTTGATGCAATATGTTGATAGAACGAAAATCCTAGATCAAGAAGAAACAAATATTTTGATGTTGGGTATGTAAAATTCGTCATTGCCGTATAAAACACTTTTACTTGTTTTATTAAAATTTTAGTTTTACCATATTAACCAAATCTATATTATGATATGTACATTTGCAAAAAAAAAGCTGTAAAAGAGAAATAAATACTGTAAAGTAGAAAATAATATATATAAAGAAAAAAAAAAGCAACATGCAACCTGAGAATTTGGTATTAAATAATATATAAAATATTTCCACTAATACTCGTTTCTTTGTATATATGTATTTGTAAGTGCCACCATATTATTAACAGCAGTTAACATAAACTATTGGCATGTTAACAAAAATTGTAAAACCAAACAAAAAAAATGAAATTTCTAACAAATCATGCCACTTAATGTTGCCTTCAAATTGTAATTGATATTTATTTAAATTAAAGAAAATAATCGTACTAAGTATTTACATATATATATATATTTTTTTTTCAATTTAGCTAAGCAGGGGTTTTATGTTTAACATGTTTAGTTTAAGTTTGTAGGCATCCTCTTATTAAAATAAAATTTTTTCACTATTTTACCAGTTTTTCTTAAAGAGGCCAGATTAGGTTATTGACAATATTTAGGTTAGTGTTATACTAGACATAATAGACAATTTAAGATTTAAATTGATAATTTTCTTATTTTTTTTACACAGTAGTACAGTGTTATATAAAAATATCTGCATAATATTTAAATAATATAGCTTTGCTTTAAAAGTTACTTAGATCTATTGTATTGGCATATCATACTTAAGTTAATACTAGTGTGAAAATTTAATTTATTTCTAGATAATTTACAGTTATTTGGTTGCTCTGTTGCTATATGTTAACAATATCAAATGTTTTTTTATAAAAATAATTTACATTCTTTAGTCTGTTGGTTAAATTTTCTTACATTGTTGGAAATAATTATCTTTACAATGTTGCATTTAAATTGTAAACTTATGTTAGATATCATGTTATTTGTAGGGAGAAAATATGAGATTAATTTCTTGCATACACTTATATGGCTTAATTGTAATTAACACCCACTTTTTATTAAAATTCATTTCATATTACGCACTAATTTAAGTTCATGTAAAAATAGTTGTAATAGGTGAGGTTTAGACAAATATTTCTATTATCACCACCTAAACAGGAAATTTGAATTATATTTAAATTAAAAGTAACATTTGTTTTTGGCATAGATTTCAAGTTGGACAGCAGGGTTGGTTAAACTATGTCCATCTTTCCATAAAAATTACCGAAATTAAAATTAGGGTACCTTGCTGGTAGCTCTTGATATTTCTAAAGCTTTCAGTAAAGCGTTGCATTCTAGCTAAACTACTTGCGTTTGCCATCGGTAATAACTATCTAAGAGATCACCAGACTAGTTCAAGAGTACCAAAAGGCATCTTTCCTTCTATTCCTCTATTTTCATAAACCATCTTCTTTATAAAGAATTTAAATCTACCGATTCTGTCAACAAAATCAACCATTGTTGCAACACATTCAATTATAGTCCAACCCGTTTAGAGTTTTGGACAATAATGCAAAATATCAATTAATCGTTTAAAACCATGTCTCGGTAACATATACCAATTTAATAACACAGTCGTTTTTAGTTAATTAGTTCGTAGTGAGTTAGTTAGTTAGTTAGTTTAGTTCGTTAGTTAGTTAGTTGTTAGTTAGTTAGTTAGTTTAGTTAGTAGTTCGGTTAGTTAGTTAGTTAGTTAGTTAGTTAGTTAGTTAGTTAGTTTAGTTAGTTAAGTTAGTTAGTTAGTTAGTTAGTTTATTGTATTAGTTAGTTAGTTAGTTAGTTGGTTAGTTAGTTAGTTAGTTAGTTGTTGTTAGTTAGTTGTTAGTTCGTTAGTTCTGTTAGTTAGTTAGTTAGTTGTTAGTTGAGTTGTTCGTTAGTTAGTTGTTAGTTAGTTTAGTTAGTTGTTAGCTAGTTTAGTTATTGTTCTTCGTTGTAGTTAGTTAGTTAGTTTAGTTAGTAGTGTTAGTTAGTTCGTTAGTTTTTTAGTTGTTAGTTAGTTAGTAGTTAGTTAGTTAGTTAGTTAGTTAGTTAGTTAGTTAGTTAGTTAGTTAGTTAGTTAGTTAGTTAGTTAGTAGTAGTTAGTTAGTTAGTT